>NC_051326.1:57499845-57806539 GCF_015220235.1 Choloepus didactylus
ATGGGCTACAGTAATATTACCTGGCAATAACATCTGAGTCCTACGAGCAGTATTTTCCTTTTATGATATCACATTTAAAATATATAAAATACACTAAATATAGGTTTACTAAGCTACTATAGAAAAACATGTATCATTGTTCTAAATGCCAGTATAAACCAAGTATACAAGATATTTAAAAAAAAAACGGGTACCTTTGTTTATAAGGAAACAAAGAAATTCTTTACAGGTGTAGGACAGTGACTTCTAACTCTATGGAGCTGGCTTTCTTATCAAGAAAATAAATAAAAGCAAAAAGCATTTCTAATATTTACTTTTGAGATCTAGAACCTCTAAATTCAAAATGTTCTGGTTTTTAAAAAAATCATATACTTTAAATTCAAACTTTACATTCTTCCCTTTTAAAGCCAAAATACACTTTTGAAACAATAATAGAATACATAAGCAGAAAACTTGTGAGATTTTCCTAAAACAAATTCTTAAAATTAAAGATTCCTGCCACTTACTTACCCTGTTATAGAATGGATGCTGCGGTCCTGTCATACCACTATAGTAACTGCTGTGAGGCTGCGGAGACACAACGCCACCTCCAAACGGCCCATTAAAGGAGGTGGAAGAAGAACAAACAGATGGGGGCTGACTGTAACCTGAAGGCGGTCTAGGAGGAGCATCGTGCAGAGGCAGTGGGGGATACGCAAGTCCTCCAATATTAATCTGTTCTCTTGCAGCACGGACATCTGACAGATTAAATGATACCCCAGAAGCAAAAGAAAATAAGACATTAGCAATTAGCCCAATTACCACTTCCTTCTTAGTTATGTGACAGAAACATGATTTTATCCCTCTTGCCAGGGATATACAATGGATTAAAGAAGTAGACAGGAAATCTGGGACAATCCATAGACCTAATGAGAAAAGTCCAACTACTTTGCAGGAGAGCTTTTTTCACCATTTGAAAAGTCACCAACATCTGGCTTCATCTATATAAGAGACAGTAATCAAAACAGCATGGCACTGGCACAAGGATAGCCATAAAGACGAGCAGAATCAGACTGAGAGCTGAGAAATGAACCCCCACCTTTATGGCCAACTGATTTTTGACAAGCGGGCAAAGACTACTCAATTGGGGAAGAAGAGTCTGTTCAACAAATGGTGCTGGGAAAACTGGATCTCAATATACAAAAAAAGAAAAAAAAGGAGGAGGAACCCTACCTCACACCATATAAAAAAAAGACTTCAAAATGGATCAAAGATCTAAACATAACAGCTAGAACTACCAAACTCCTAGAAGAAAACATAGGGAAGCATCTTCAGGGCCTTGTGTTGGGCAATGCTTTCTTAGACTTTACACCCAAAGCTCAAGCAACAAAAGAAAAAGAAGATATAAGGGACCTCATCAAAATTAAAAACATTTGTGCCTCAAAGGACTTTATCATGAAAGTAAAAAATGTCAACCTACACAATAGGACAAAATATTTGGAAATTTAGATAAAAACTAAATATTCAGAATATATAAAGAAATACTTCAACTTAACAACAAAAAGGCAAACAATCCAATTTAAAAATGGGCAAAAGACCTAAATAGATATCTCTCCAAAGAAGATATACAAATGGCCAGAAAGCAAATGGAAAGATGCTCAATATTATTAGCCATATGGGAAATGAAAATCAAAATCACAACGAGATACCATTTCACATCCATTAGAATGGCTGCTATTAAAAAAAAGAAAATGGAAAATAACAAGCGCTAGGGAGGATGTGGAAAAATAGGAACACCCATTCACTGCTGATGGGAATGTAAAGTGGTGCAGCCACTGTGGAAGACAGTTTGGTAGTTCCTCAGAAAGCTAAGTATAGAATTACCATACAACCCAGCGATTCCACTGACTTCATATATACCCCAAAGAATTGAAATCAAGGACTTGAACAGATTATTTGCACACTGATGTTCAAAGTGGAACTATTCACAATTGCCAAAAGATGGATGCCACCTAAGCGTCCATCATCCAAGGAATAGATAAATAAAATGTGGTATACACATACAATGGAATATTATTCAGCTGTAAAAAGGAATGAAGTCCTGATACATGCAACAACGTGGATGAACCTTAACGACATCGTGTTGTGTAAAATAAGCCAGATATAAAAGGACAAATATTGTATGATTTCCCTGATTTGAAACAATTAGAATAAGCAAGCCGTATAGAGTCAGAATCTAGAATACAAGTTACCAGGGGACAAAGTGAGGAAAGGGAATGGGAAGTTAAGGTTTAAATGTACAGGGTTCCTCTTTGGAATGATGGAAATGTTTTGGTAATGGATGGTGGTGACAGTAGCACAACATTGTGAACACAATTAACAGCCCTGAAGCATATATATCTGAATGTGATTAAAAGGGGGAAATGTTAAATTATATATATGGTAACAGAATAAAAACTTTTTTTATATAAGAGAAGAAGAAAAAAAGAGAGAAAGAAGTATATAGAAGTAATTTAAGGTTATCTTTTCATAATTCCTTCATAATTCTCTTATAATTCATAATTAACTCAAAGGTGGGTTGATAGTGCCAGCATCATACAAAAAATGTGTTTCAACAAAGGTTTTTTGTGTATGTGCTTTTGTATATAGTGGTACCTGAACAACAACTTCAGTTATTCTAATACCTTAATGTCACGATTTTCAAGCTCTAGTACACAAATTTAAGTAAAAATTAAAAAGAGAATATAAAGATTTTCTTATTCCTTTGGATAGAGACCCCTATTAAGAACAGAAGACTAATGACAGAAAAATTACAGTGGATTGACAGCTTAAAGTCATGGCTGACCTTAAAAGGAATCTGATTTCAAGCTAAGGATTCACTGTGTGTGTGTGTATATGCATGTGGAAGACATTATTATAATAATGTGATTTTAACTAACATTGTTTTCTTATTCTCAAAAAAATGTCAAGATTCCTAATCCTTAAGATCACTAATTCTCCCATGGAGTACCTGGTTCAATATTTCCTGGCTTTTCATGGAAAAGAAGAAACTGACATAAATGAGTTAGAAATAGGAATAACATTGACGACTTAAGAGAAGAAAAATTAAATTTACTACTAATACCCACCTGCAATAATTTCCCGAAGTTTGGGGTCTAGGTTTACAGTACATGGCAAAAAAGTCTTTACATCTCGAGCCACAAGAACTGGGGTCCTTGAAGACAAAAACACTTCAAAATTTCTTATATCTCCATCAATTTCAAGCAGTGGTTCAACATCTTTAGTTGTTGGAATATTCTTTGATATTCTTCAAACAAGAAATAAATGAAAAAGGTCAGTAATGTCACTATTAGAAAGGCAAATTCTGCATGTAACAAAATTTATTAGTTATAAAAATAATAACACATTACACACTTCACTCTCTTTAAAAAAAATAGAAAAAGAAAGGAAAGAAAAAACAAAGTGGTAAATTTACAAAATTACTAAGAGAACAAAATGTGAGATCACAGTTATACTGCTTTTAGTCAAAGGCAAATGTGGGCTAGGGAAACAGAGGAAGGAAAGTAACATATATACCAGACACTTTGCATGTTAATAAATACCTCTCAATGAGGATTAGATGAATTATCATTTTACAGATGAGGAAAATGAGCCTCAGATTAAATAGACAGCCCAAGGTTAAAAAATCAAAGATTTTAAAAGAATACCATTTTTATAGAATTTGCATAGAAAAGATTAAATAAAGAAGAATTTTAAAATAAATTACACAAACTAGAAAGAATTTAGCATAGGCTTTCCTTTTATACAAAAGGTTCTGTTTTCTTTTATAGAAGTAATATATGCCTACTATATAATCACATATAAAAGAAAGGGAAACACAAGAAAAAGAAGGGGAAAAAAAACCCACATAATTTACCAGACAAAATTGCTAATTCAGTATGTCACTTTAGTCTTTTAATATGCAGAATTTTTTACATAGTTGGGTGCAAACAATATATAAACAATTTTGTATCAGGCAGAAGTTCTTGAATATAAAAATATATAACATTTATTCATCAAAAGGTTCTTATTAACCACTTACTCTTATGGTGAACTATATCAAATTGCCACTTTTATGGGTCAAAAATGGTCAAATATTGACAATTCTTTATGGTTCAGCCTACTATATGTCAGGCAATGTGCTGATCTGAGGAAGCAATTAAGAATGTGTCACATTGGGAAAAGCCATATGGACCACACTCTCCTTTATCCAGTGTATGGATGGATGAGTAGAAAAATGGGGGCAAAAAAAAAAAAAAAAGGCACCCAGTGTTCTTTTTTACTTTAATTGTTCTTTTTCACTTTAATTTTTATTCTTATTATTTTCGTATGTGTGGTAATGAAAATGTTCAAAAATTAATTTTGGGGATGAACACACAACTATATAATGGTACTGTGAACAACTGAGTGTACGCTTTGTATGACTCCATGGTATGTGAATATATCTCAACAAAATGGAATTTAAAAAAAAAATGTATCACAGAGTGATAAATGGATGGAAAACATGAAAGAGCGGTTAAAAGAAATGCAGGTAGAGAAGAAGATCCAAAATCCTCTAACAGAGATTTGAAAAGAAGAGGACAGAGAGATTGGGGAAAGTTATATTAGAAAAGCTATGCTGTTGATATGTATAAATCACTTAGGATTTATCGTAACAGAAAGTGTGAATGATCTGTTTCAAGAAGACTCTAAAAAATGTTTGGAAGTATATGAAAAGAAAAATTATTGGGAGAAATACTCCTTAATGGGGAAGAAGGGAGATAATTTATTGGGACCAGGTCAGTCATGTGAAAATTAAACATCAGTAACTAGCACAACTGGCTTGTGAAGCAGATGGTCATCTTTATTTTACAAAACACTAAATGGATGTTCTTTTGAAACAAAGGATTCGGCTAAATCAGAATACAGAAATTGTATGTATGACATGATTACATCCGTACAGAAAACATACATACACATACACACAGGAAAGAAAAGCCGTTATTCAGGGTGTGCCTGGATTTTGTTTTTCTTCTGTTTTCTAAACATTTGTTATGTGATCATACTTTTTTCCTAATCAGAAAAATCCATTTATAATCATCCAGGGCCATATTTTAAAACATGATAAGAGTCTCACTAGGCATTTCAGACATTAATTGGTGAACCATGGCAATCTAATGAATAGTTGGATAATAATGTAGACAGCTTTAAAAAAGAAAAACAAAAAACTAAACACTCATTTCCTAACAAATATATAGAAATGAGGAGTTTGGAAAAAGAAATAATTCCTTTTCTCCAATGTTTTTTGAAGAAAATTCTGAAAAAGCATTTTGAAAATAGAGATGTCAGTCATCCATTTTGAAGATTTAAGTTAGCTGAACTAGAAAAGAGATATTTCCCATTCTGGCTAACACAAAACTAAATATTTAATTGAACAATATCTGCAATGGACTGGTAACATTCTTGCTTATTTTTAAAATATTTTAAAAGGAAATTACCTTCTTTATTTTCTATTTGCAAAATAGTTAATGATCATTATAGTAAATTGGGAAAATACTAAAGATTAAACTGAAAATTGACATATTCTAAGAAGCCAAAGAAAAGCATTAACATTTTTATAATGTCCTTCAAATTTTTTCCATGTTTTCCCCTATCTATACCTCTCATTTAGTACTTACATATGATACAGTATTAAATTTCTGCTTACATATTTGCCTTCTCCTCTAAGCTATGAGTATTTAAGATATTTGACATTGTATTCTCAGCATCCACCTAAGTGCTTGAGCACTTAGTAAGCATGCAATAAATATTTCTTGAATGAATGAAAGCATTTTTTACATAGTTTTGCTCATGTTGTACTTAAAAAGTGCTTTATCATTATATTTTAAGGGCTATACATAATATTGAATTGAGTGGCGATATCATATTAATATTTCTCCTATTTTGTAGAATCTCACTTTTTCTCTAAGATCAATCATGTTTCAGTGAAGATCTGTGTATTTAGGATAATTTCCTTAGAATCAGTTCTCAGGCTTGAAGTTAATTCAGTCAAAGGTTGGAGAAGTACTTCTATCACGATAGTAATTAATCAACTGTGCAGTTATTTTTCAATGACTGCCCTCCCCAACAGAATATAAATTCCGGGGCACTGAGAACAGATTTTCTCTTATTCTCTACTTATGCCTACTACCTACCACACTGCCTGGCATGTAGTAAGTTGAGTGAGGTGGAATTGTCAAATTTGTCCACTTTTGACCTACAATTGACGATTTCATATGTTTCATCTATTAGTAAGTAGTTAGTGTTTTTTGAAACAATGTAATTGATTTTCATGCAGGAGCCTCTGATTTTGTGCAGCCCCCTCCTACACTGACATCATTATCTGACAGTGAGGCAGTGAGGTAGAAGAGATCATTCATTCAAAACCCAGTCATTAAGCACCTTTTACAAATCAGTCACTGTACTTGTGCTGGGGACACCAAATGCCTAGTAAACTGTAAGGGCCACACAGGCAAGGAAATGTCAATCTTACCTATGACTTAATCCCCAGTGCCTGGCAAAGGACCTCAAACAGAGTACAACTTTTACCCAGAAAATTTTATTTCAATCCTAACAAAAGGCCTGCATTTATTCTACTTAGGAGATTGAACATGCTATGAGTTTCTAACTGCACTTTCTATCTATAGTGGGTTGGATTATGAGAGCACTTAATGTGGCAAAGAAAACAATCAATATGGAAAAGAAATTTACACACACACACAGTTACCAGAGCCTTGCTTTGGATCCACCTTGAGGAGCATTTCTAAATACTGTTCTTTTACTGAATTAAGTTGTAAATTTGCTCAACATTGAAACAATACAAAACTACTTGCAAATACAGAAAAACCTGAAACTACAATTAAAAATTTGTTTGATTTAAATCCTCATGAAAATTATGAAAATAATAATGCCTCAAAAAGTGCCTCAGCCAACATGATTACAAATTTCATTAGGTGGTAGCCAGGCTCCAACGTGGTCGCTGATTCTTGCCTCCTGTTAGTCCCCTTCCACACTGCATAAAGCTGCCCTGCAGTCCCACCCAGGTTAAATAGGGACGACCAATAATATACTGCAGAAACGACACTGTATGACTTCCAAGGCTATTGTGAAAGGCATTACAGCATTCACCTTGCTCTCTCTTGTAGATCGTTGCCCTGGGAAAAGTCAGCTGCCATGTCATGGGGACACTCAAGCAGCCTACGAAGAATCCGCGAAGAAGGAAAGGAACTGAGGTTTCCTGCCATCAACCATGTGAGTGAGGATGGCAGATGGAATCATGTCTCCCAGAAAGATATATTCAACCCTTAATCAGCAGTCCTTGCAGGTGTGAACTCATTTGTAAATGGGATCTTCAAGACCTAACCCCCTGTCCTATGGGTGTGGACACATTTTTAAATAGGATCTTCCAACATCCTATTTATACGAGGCCAAATGGAGTCAGGGTGGGCCTTAATCCAATATAACTGGTGTCCTTATAAGCAAAGGAAATATGGACATGGTAGCAGATCACCATGTGATGGAGGACTGCCAACCAGTCACCACCAGCAGGCTACAGACCAGAAAAGCTATGGCCTGCCAACACCTCGGCTTTGGACTTCTGACCCCCAAAACTCTGAGCCAATACATTCTGGTTGTTTAAGCCAGCCAGACTGTGGTGTTTGTCACAGCAGCCCTGGCAAATGAAGACAGTGAGCCATCTTGGAAACAGATCTTCCAACCCTACTCTAGCTTTCAGAGAGATGCAGTCCTGGCTAACATCTTGAGACCCTGAGTTTGAACCACCCAAAAAAGCTGCTCCCAAAAATGACCTATAACAGCTGAGCGATAACAAGAATTTCTTGTTCTTTAACTTAAAAAAAAAAAAAAATTAGAGAAGTTGTGGGTTTACAGAACAAACAATCATGTATAACATACAGGATTCCCATACACCACCCCACCATCTATACCTTGCACTGGTGTGGAACATGTGTTACAGTTGATGATAGCACTTTTTTATAACTGGACTTTTTTTTTAAACAGTAGTAGCCAACACTTATTGAAAGATTCTATGTTCTAGGCATGGTGTGAAGCAATTTACATAGATTAAGCATTTAAAATGGCCAATACACAGGCCTGTGAATTATGTCCCATTATTAATATTATTTTTAACTAGAGAAGTTAAAGGTTTACAGAAAGATCATGTAAAAAATACAGAGTTCCCATAAACACCCCTATTATTCTGCATTAGTGTGGTACCTTTGTTACAACTGATGAAAGAATATTAAAGTAGCACTATTAACTACAGTCCTTAGTTTACATTAGGTATATTTTTCCCAAATAACATCCTATTAACACCTGTATTAGTGTCATGTATTTGTCATACTTCATGAAAGAACATTCTTATACTTGTACAATTAACCGCAGTCCATCATCTACAACTGTCCCATGTGTTATACTGTCCCATGCTCTAACTTCTAACTTCCACCCTAGTAATATCCATGATCCCAAACTCCCCCGTCAGCCACATGCACATACATAATTCAGAGTTGTTAAGTATACTACAATAATGTGCTATCACCATCCATTATTGTGAGTGTAATTAACAGCACTGAATTATATAGATGAATGTGGTTAAAATGGAAAACTCTACTTTGTGTAGGTTACTAGAGTGAAAATTAAAAGATAAAACACAGGACTGTATATCACAGTGAACCCTATTATAGACAATGGTCTATAGTTAATAGTATAAGTATAAGAATGTTCTTTCATGGATTATAACACATGTACGACACTAATACAAGGTATTAATAATAGGGTGGTATACAGGAAAAATACAACTAATGTAAACTATGGATGACAGTTAATACTACTTTAATAATTTTCCATCAATTGTGACAAAGATAACTACTGTTAAAAAAAAATAAAATTATACAAAAGTGCTATCATCAATTGTAACAAATATTCCACACCAATGCACTGTGTTGGTGGTAGGACAGTATATGAGAATCCTGTATTTTATGTTCGACTGATCTGTAAACTCACAACTTCTCTAATAAAAAAAAGGTAGTCTTAAGAAATATACATTTTAATAAAGATAGAATTCACATGCATTAATCAAAAGCTCAGGTAAAGATTAAAAGATTTTGAGTTAGTCTGATATATACTTAGAGCTGACATGAGAATATACATTTAAAATCCCATCAAAATATTCTCTCTCTATATGTATTCTTTTTCTCTTTCATTTGCTTACCTATTTATCTTCCTATTCCTCCACTATCTACCTACAGTTGTCTTTTTGTGTATAAATGGGTCACACACACATGCACTCTCTTTTGCTAGGTGGAGCTACTCATGAGCTTACTCACAGATAGAAGAATCAGAGAGTTGGCCCAGCTGGTTTAGGGTCTGATATAAATTAATTCACCATGAAAATGCATTAGATACTTACGCTGGTTCATAAAGGCACTAGTGGAACACTGTCCTCCAAGAGGTTGTACAATTGTAGCAAATAATCAAGGAAGGAGAAGATGAGACACAGAGTACTTTATCAGTCAAAAACAGCTCTGTGCCTTCTGATCATAAATGAATTCCCCATGACAGATGGGAAAATCCGTCAGGTAACCAAAGCAGATAGCCCAGGTATAACCAGTCATCCAGCTCAGCAAAAACCTGAGTCTCAGAGCCTGCTTGCTTTGCTTTTGATTTCCAAGACACACTAACGCCCAACATTAAAAATTTTATCAGACTGGCATTCCAGGAGAAGGCAGCTTAAATAAATCTTCCAATATGATACTTTCTTTACATTTTTATTTTTAAGTGGTGTCATAACACAAGTATTTAAAAATAAATCTTCCAATATGATACTTTCTTTATATTTTTATTTTTAAGTGGTGTCATAACACAAGTATTTAAAGTATGTATGTACAATTTAAAATGAACAGTCACGCACCCAGCACCTAAATTAAGAACATTACAAGTAACTTAGAAGCCTGCCATGTGCCCCCCAACAAAAGCATCTCCCACTTTCTCCACTGAGAGGTAACCACTGAACTCAACTTTGTGTTAATCATTCACTTCTTCTCTTCATAGTTTCATTGTCTATCATACATCCCTAACAATATCTGTTCAATTTTTCCCATTTATGAGCTTTCAATAGAAAAATTAATACTGAATATATTGAGACCTTACTTTGCTCCACATTGTCTTGCGGTTTATTTATGTTGATGCAGGTAGCCGCAGTGACTCGTTTTTCATTGCTGTATAGTGTTCTACTATCTGAATATACAACAATGTATTTATCCATTCTGCATTGATGGGTGTGGTGGTTTGAAGCTGTATGTACCCTGGGAAAACAGGTTCTTAAATCTAATCCATGCCTGTGGAGATAAACCAATTTTATATAAGACCTTTTGTTGAGGTTATTTTCAGTTAGGGTGTGACCCACCCTCAATCAAGATGGGTCTTAATCCTCTTACTGGAGTCCTTTATAAACAGAGAGAATACAGAGAGAGAGAGAGAGAGAGAGAGAGAGACAGAGAGACAGAGAAAGAGACAGAGACAGAGACAGAGACACACACAAACAAGCCATGGGAGCAAGAAGCTGAAATCAATGTACCCAGAAGAGAAGTGAGAGACCAGCAGATGCCCCCACGTGCCTTGCCATGCAGCAGAGGAGTCCAAGGTTGCCAGCAGCCAGTCTTCAGGAAGAAGGCATCACCTTGGTGTTGCCTTGATTTGGACATTCTCACAGCCTCAAATCGTAAGCTAATTAATTCCCATTGTTTAAAACCAACCCATTTCATGGTATCTGCTTTGAGCAGTCCAAGAAACTAAAACAATGGGGTTTTTGCCATTAGAGAAAATGCTGCTGTGACTGTCTTGTCCCCTGATGCACATGGTTCAAGCATTTTTCTTGGAGTTGCTGAGTCATGGAAATGTATGTATTCCTTTTTACTAGGTAATGATAAACTGTTTTCCCAAGTGGTTGTGCCAGTCACGGTGAGTTAATCTACATTATTATCCACAGTCAGTATTAGCCTTCTTTAAAAGGCTTGCCAATCTGCTGTGTGTGTAATAGTATTTCATTGTGGTTTTAATTCGCCTTTGCTTGATTGCTAATGAAGCTGATGTGTTTTTCTCTTTCCTTTAATTTTTGTTTCTTTTGTTTCTTTCTTCCTCACATGCTTGCTTGCTATGGCTTATGGGCCCTTTGGGTTTTCTTCTCCTGTTCATGTCTTTGACCCGCTTTTCCACTGGGTTGTCTCTTTCAGACTGATTTGTAGGTCTTTATATACTCAAGATACTAGTGTTCTGTCAGTTAAGTGTCAGCTACAAATATCTTCTCCTAGGATGCGGCTTGTCTTTCACCCTTTTTATGGTATCTATGGATGAAGTAAATTTGTTTATTTCAAAAGTAAAAGTCAAAGTACAGAGAGACATACACTAGTGGATGGAGCAATAGGATACTACAGAAAAACATTAATACTCATCAAAAGAAAGCAACAGTAGCTGTATTAATATTAGGTTGCAGAGTAATATCACCAAGGATAAAGAAGGTCATTTCATAATGATAAGCAGCCAGTAACAGAGCTTCAAAATACATGAAACAAAAACTATGAAACTCAAGGAAAAACAAATTCGCAATTATAGTCAATTATAGTCAGGATTTAACCATGTCCCACTCAAAAGGCATGTTCAGGTCTCAACCCCTGGTCCTGTGGGTGTGAACCCATTTGTAAACAGGACCGTAAAAGATGTCATTGGTTAAAGTGTGCCAAAATTGAATGTGAGTGGGCCTTAACTCAATATGGCTGAAGTCCTTATAAGCAAAGGAAATTGGACAACAGAAGGAGCAGTCAGAAGTTGGAAGTCAATGGAACACAGAAGAGAAAGGAGAAGATGCCACCATGTGCATTCCCATATGACAGAAAAGCCAAGGAATCCCAAAGACTGCTGCTGGCCAGCGAGATGATGACGACCCTGGAAGGAAGCAAGCCTTCTAGCCTCTGAAACCGTGAGCCAATAAATTCCTATTGTTAAACCAACCCACTGAATGGTATTTGTTTTAGCAACTGGGAAACTAAAACAACCTCTTTTTCAATAGTTGATAGAACAGAAAATCAGCAAGGATAGAGCAGACATGAACAACTCTATCAATCAACTTGACCTAATTGATATTCATAGAACACTCCAACAACAGCAGAATATGCATTCTTTTCAACTGCATAGGGAATATTTACTGAGACAGACCATATTATGAGCCATAAAACAAGTTTCAATCAATTCAAATTAATTCAAGTCACACAAAGTATGTTCTTTGGTCACAATGGAATTAAATTAGAAATCAGAAATAGAAAGATATTTTGAAAATCTCCAAATATTTGGAAACTAAATAACAAACTTCTAAATAATCCATGGGTTATAAAGAGGAAACCAATAAGAAAATTCAAAAGTATTTTGAACTGAGTGAAAATGAAAATAATATAAAGGCATATCTCGTTTTATTGTGCTTTGCTTTACTGCGCTTCACAGATGCTGCATTTTGTTTTGTTTTGTTTTGTTTTTGCTTTTTTTACAAATGGAAGGTTTGTGGCAACCCTGCATCAAGCAAGTCTGTCAACAGCATGTGCTCACTTGATGTCTCTTTGTCACAATTTGGTAATTCTCGCAATATTTCAATTTCAATTTTCATTATCATTATATCTGTCATGGTGATCTGTAATCAGTGATCTTTGATGTTTTTATTGTAATGTTTTGAGGTGACATGAATCACACCCACATAAGGCGGTGGTAATACTGTGCATGTTCTGATTGTTCCATGGACCAGCCATTCCCCATCTCTCTCCCTCTCCTTGGGCCTCCCTATTCCATGAGACACAACAATATTGAAATTAGGCCAACTAATGACCCTACAATGGCCTCCAAGTGTTCAAGTGAAAGGAAGAGTTGAATGTCTCTCGTTTTAAATCCAAAAGCTTGCAATGATTAAGCTTAATGAGGAAATGATGCCAAAAGCTGAGATAGGCTGAAAATGAGGCCTCTTGCACCAAACAATTAGCCAAGTTGTGAAGGCAAAGGAAAAGCTTTTGAAGGAAATTAGAAGTGCTACTCCAGGAAAGAAAGGAGTGATAAGAAAATAAAACAGCCTTATTGCTGATATGGGAAAAAGGTTTAGTGGTCTGGATAGAAGAGCAAACCAGATACAACATTCCCTTAAGCCAAAGTCTAATCCAGAGCAAGGCCCTAACTCTCTTCAATTCCATGAAGGCTAAGAGAGGTAAGGTAAGAGCAGAGGTTGGCTCATGAGGTTTAAGGAAAGAAGACATTTCCATAACATAAAAGAGCAAGGTGAAGCAGCAAGTGCTGACGGAGAAACTGTAGCAAGTTATCCAGAAGATCTAGCTCAGATAATCGATGACAGTGGCTATACTAAACAACAGATTTTCAATGTAGATGAAACAGTCTTCTATTGGAAGAAGATGCCATCTAGGACCTTCACAGCTAGAGAGGATAAATCAATGCCTGGCTTCAAAGCCTCGACCGACAGGCTGACTCTCTTGTTAGAGGCTAACGCAGCTTGTGACCTGAAGTTGAAGCCAATGCTCATTTACCATTCCAAAAATTCTAAGGCCCTTAAGAATTATGCTAAACCTACTCTGCTTATGTTCTACAAATGAACAACAAAGCTTAGATAACAGCACACCTTTTTACAACATGGTTTACTGAATATTTTAAGCCCTCTGTTGAGGCCTACTTCTCAGCAAAAAAAGATTCCTTTCAAAATATTACTGCTCATTGACAATGCACCTGGTCAGCTAAAGGCTCTGATGGATATGTACAACAAGATGAATGTTGTTTTCATGCCTGCTAACACAACATTCATTCTGCAGCCCATGGATCAAGAAGTCATTTCAACTTTCAAGTCTTATTATTTAAAAATGCATTTCATAAGGCTATAGCTACCATGGATAATGATTCTTCTGATGGATCTTGACAAAGTCCTTTAAAAACCTTCTGGAAAGGATTCACCATCCTGGATGCAATTAAGAATATTCATGATTCATGGGAGGTCAAAATATCAACATTAATAGGAGCTTGGAAGAAGCTGATTTCAACCCTCATGCATGGCTTTGAAGAGTTCAAGACTTCAGAGGAGGAAGTAACTGCAGATGTGGTAGAAATAGGGAAAGAACTAGAATCAGACATGGAGCCTTGAAGATGTGACTGAATTGCTGCAATCTCATGATAAAATTTGAATGAATGAGGAGTTGCTTTTTATGGATGAGCAAAGAACGTGATTTCTTCAGAAGGAATCTACTCCTGGTGAAGACGCTGTGAACACTGTTGAAATGACCATAAAGGATTTAGAATATTACCTAAATTTAGTTGATAAAGCAATGGCAGGGTTTGACAGGATTGACTCCAATTTTGAAATAAGTTCTACTGTAAGTAAAATGCCATCAAACAGCAACAAATGCTACAGAGAAATCTTCTGTGAAAGGAAGAGTCAACTGATGCAGCAAACTTTATTGTTGTCTTATTTTAAGAAATTGCCATAGCCCCCTCCAACCTTCAGCAAGTACCACCCTGTTCAGTCAGCAGCCATCAACACTGAGATAAGACCCTCCACCAGCAAAAAAGATTACAACTTGCTGAAGGCTCAGATGCTAGTTAGCATTTTTGAGCACTAAAATCTTTTTTAATCAAGGTACATACATTGTTTTTTTAGACAAAATGCTATTGCTCACTTAACAGATTACAGTATAGTGTACACATAACTTTTATATGTACTGGTGTTCTAGTTTGCTAATGTTGCGGAATGCAAAACACCAGAGAAGGATGGGCTTTTATAAAAAGGGGGTTTATTTGGCTACACAGTTACAGTCTTAAGGCCATAAAGTGTCCAAGGTAACATATCAGTAATCGGGTACCTTCACTGGAGGATGGCCAATGGCATCCGGAAAGCCTCTGTTAGCTGGGAAGGCACGTGGCTGGTGTCTGCTCTAAAGTTCTGGTTTCAAAATGGCTTCCTCCCAGGACGTTCCTCTCTAGGCTGCAGTTCCTCAAAAATGTCACTCTTAGTTGCACTTGGGATATTTGTCCTCTCTTAGCTTCTCCAGAGCAAGAGTCTGCTTTTAATGGCCATCTTCAAACTGTCTCTCATTTGTTGCTTCTGTGCTTTCTTCAAAGTGTCCCTCTTGGCTGTAGCTCTTCTTCAAAATATCACTCACAGCTGCACTCCGTTCTTTCTCTTTGAGTCAGCTCATTTATATGGCTCCACTGATCAAGGCCCACCCTGAATGGGTGGGGCCACGCCTCCATGGAAGTATCCCACCAGAGTCATCACCCACAGCTGGGTGGGGTGCATTCCAAAGAGACACTCAAAGAAATCTAATCAAAACTGATAACGTCTGCCCACACAAGATTACATCAAAGATAATGGCGTTTGGGGGACACAATACATTCAAACTGGCACATTCCACCCCCTGGACCCCAAAATGACATTATCCTTCCATATACAGAATACATTCATTCCATCACAATATCACAAAAACTTAAATCATTTCAGTAACAAAAGTTAAGTACAAGATCCTATCAAAATCAATTATAGGCATGGTGGGTCCTAAGGCATAATTCTCCTTTAGCTTTGGATCTGTGGACTCAGAACAAGTTACACGCTTCCAATATACAAAGGAGGACATTCATAGGATAAACATTCCCATTGCCATAAGGAGAAACAGTAAGGAAAACAGGGTTTAAGGGACTAAAACATTTCCTAAAACCTGCAGGGCAAACTCCATTAGATTTCAAAGTCTGAGAGTCAAAACCAGAAAATTTGTGTGACTCATTTTACTGCAATATTCACTTTACTGTGGTGGTCTGGAACTGAACCCACAATATCTCTGAGGTATGTATGCCTGTATCAGAATTTACGAATGCCACCAAAGTAGTTTTCAAGGGGAAATTTATGGTGCTAAATACCCATATTAGAAAAAAAAGAAAGATGTCAAATCAGTGACTTACCATACTTCCTAAGAACCTAGAAAAACAGTAAATTAACCCAAAGAGAGTAGAAGACAATAGAAGACAATAATGAAGATCAAAGCAGTACTCAATGAGGTGGCGAAACAGAAGAACAATAGAGAAAACCAATGTAACCAAAACCCGAGTCTTTGATAAGAGCTACAAAACTGATAAATGTCTAAGTTAGACCAAATGGGGGGTGGGGGTGGAGCGGAGAGCTGACACAAATTAACAGTAATAAGATAAGTGACACTACTGCAGGGTCTACAGATATTGAAATGATAATAAGGGAACATTATGAGAAATGTATGCCAGTAAATTCAAAACTTACATGAACTAGACAGATTTCTTACAAGACATAAACTACCAAAGCTCACTAAAGAATAGACAGCCTACTAAAGAAATATAATTTGTAATTAAATATCTTCCCACAAAGAAAACTCCAAGCCATAGATGACTTCACTGGTGAATTCCCACCATTTAAAGAAGAATACCAATTCTACATAATCAATTGCAGAGTACTGAAGAGAAGGGACTATTTATCACCATATTCTTTGAGGCTGGAATTACCCTATACCAAAATTAGATAGAAACATTATAAGAAAAGTAACCTACAAAACAATAAACCTCACAAACAGAAATGCAAAAATTCTAGGCAAAATTTTAGCAAATTAAATCTAAGAATACAGAAAAGGGATACTACATTATGATCAAATAGTTTATCCCAGAATACAGACTTGGTTTAACATTCAAAAAAATTAATCAGTGTATTTTAAAACCTACTAACGAAATAAAAAAAAAACTTACAATTACCTCAATAGACACAGAAATTCATTTGACAAAATCCAAGATCTATTCCTGGTAAAACCTCTCAGAAAACTAGAAATAGAAGGAAGAACCTCCATCCATCTGATAAATGGCATCTATAAAAAACCTACAACCAAAATCATACATAATGGTGAGAGACTGAACGCTTTCCCTCTAAGATGAAAGTAAGAGAAGGACGTCCACTCTCACCACTTCCACTCAGTACTGTACTGGAGGTTCAAAATGGTGGAATCAGGTGAGAAAAAGAAATAAAACATTCCGATCGGGAAAGATGTCTGTATTGCAGACCACATGATCACCTGACAGAGAAATGGCTCTGCCATGGCATCCTGACAACCCTGCACGTCACCATCTAGTCCACCCGGGCAAGATTAACCACAGCTGCTCCAAGTCTTGGAGCACCCTGTGACCCTCCGAGAACATGGAAGGCTGGTGGAAAGCTGCTCCAGGATCCCTTCTCACTCTCCTATCTCCCCAGGAGGTGTCAAGAAGCAGTGTTCACTGCCCCCCCAGATAATGATGAGGTGTGAGGCTTTGTGCCTTGCCTCCTTTCCCTTAGGGCATAGTCACAGATTATAGAACTGCTGAGCTGCAACCCAGAGCTGGCTTCTCAGCCACAATGCACTGTCCTGCCATCCAGCCCCTTTGGGGTAGGTGTCATGCTGTGAGACAGGGACACAGCGAGACTGCACCTTTGCTCACCTTGCTCTTTGTAACTAATAAACTGCCTGGATCTAGAAAGGGTTAATTGCTCCTTTCCTGGCTGAATCTGTTAGCCTTGCTCCATACAACTACGTAGAAAATCCAATAAACTCTGCCATAGAGCTACTAGAATGAGTGAGTTGAGCAAGGCTGCAGGATGCAAGATCAATACACAAAAATCAATTGTATTTCCATACATTAGAAAGGAAAAGTTGGAAACTGAAATTTAAAAAACAATGCCATTTACAACAGCATTAAACATATGAACTACTAGGGATAAATCCAACAAAAAATATGAAAGATCAGTACCCTAAACCCAAAAATGACTGCTGAGAGAAACTAAAGAGGACCTCAATAAATGGAGATATGTACTTTGTTCAAGGGTTAAAAGGCTCACCATTGTTAAGATGTCAAGTCTCCCCAAATTGATTTATAGATTCCAATCACAGTACCAGCAGGCTTTGTGTGTACGTGTGTAAACTGACAGGCGGATTCTAAAGTTCATATGAAAATACAAAAGACTTATTAAAGCCAAAACAGCTTTGAAAAGATTAAAGTTTGAGGGCTAACACTACCTGATTTCAACATTTATAATAAATCGAGAACAATCAAGCAGGGTGGTATTGGCATCAATACAGATAAATGTATCAATGGAATAGAAGAGAGAATACAGAACAGAACAGAGAATGCACATATTGACAAATGAGTTTTGACAAAGGGGCAAAGGCAATTCAGTGGAGAAAAGGACAGTCTTTTCAACAACTGGTGTTGGAATCAATTGATAAGAAAAACGAAATTTGACCCAGCTGTTCCACTCCCAATTATTTACCCAAGATAAAGTATGTTCATGTATGTTATCTGAACATTCATAACATCTTTATTTGTAATGGCCAAAAACCAGAAACAATGCATATGTCCACAAACATGTGAATAAGTTAACGCATTGTGGTTTATCCATAAAATGTACTACTACTCAGCAATAAAAAGGAACAAACTCTCGATACATGCAACATGTATGTATCTCAAAATAATTCTACTGAGCAATAGAGGCCATTAACCATCCCTCCCCCCAAAAAAGAGAGAGAACATACTGCATAATTACATTTATAGAAAATGCAAAGTAATTCGAGTGACAGAAACTAAGTCTGTAGTTGTCTAAGGATCAGGGGTGGTGGGGAGTGATGTGGAGAGGAGGGACAGGATTACCAAGGGCATGAGGAAACTTTCTGGCTGTGTTGATGATTTCATGAATGTTAAACATCTGCCAAGATTGATCAAATTGTACCTTTTGAAATGTGCAGTTTGATGTAGGGCAATTATACCTCAATTACGGTACTTTAAAAGATAAAAAAAAAAATAGGGGTATATAGTTTTATGTTCCCATTTAGATAAAATTAGAAAATGTAAACTAACCTATGGTGACAGAAAGCAAATCAGTGGCTCCCTAGGATGACAGGGATGTGGAAGAGGAGGGAGAAAGGGAGGGATTACAAAGGGGAAGGAGGAAACTTTTGGGAGTGATGGATATATTCACACTCCTAATAGTAGTGATGATTTCACAGGTATATTGTACAGTTTAAATATGTGCTGTTTCTTTTATGTCAATTATACCTCAATAAGGCTGTTTAAAAAATCACTATAAACTTGGAAATATCTTCAAAACACTCAATTCCCAACTAAGAATATTAACTGTTAGATTCTATTGAGTGAGAACACTTCCAGAGGAGCAGTAAGGTTTTCATGCCCTTCAAAAAACGAACTTGGATCTTACTCTAACATGAGTTACAATTATATTATTTCTTTGGGACTAGCACTTTACTGGTCAACCAGTAGTTGGCTAGTAGCCAAATATTAAAAGCCACTTAAGGGAAATCCAGAGAACAAAATTAGCAAAGAAGAAAAGAACAGGGTGCTGCTGAGAAAATAAAGATAGCGATTTTGTCTTAATGAATTTCAGGAAGTCCCTTCCGCAAACACACACGCACGCATGAAACAGGAAAGCACTCTGAAACTGGATTACTTCTTAATAAATTAAAATGGCATTCAAGTTGATAATTAAACATATTTAAAATGAAGTGGAAAACCTGGAGGGTAGTTGCACAGAATCACTTGCAAAAGCGGTCAAAATAGCAGAGCATTAACAGTTAAAAAGGTAGTCCGTCTGTTTCAAGAGCTTAACACAAAATACTAAGAAAAGAGGCTAGAAAGATTTAGATAAAAATGCACAGCTGACAAGTCACATGAAACAAATTAACTGAATTTTAATGCCAACTCGCTTACGCTTGAATGTGAACAGTGTTCTCGATATGATGAACAATACTGCTGTTCACAAGCCAACCGTCGACTGCTGGTTTCCAGATTGAAGTCTCTATTCTAACCTTTTGAGCTCAATGCATTAAACTCTTCTGCTGAAAGAGATATTTATGTAAATGATAATCTTTTGGCAGTGGGCCACCAAAATCATATGTGCCTTTATTTTTCAGATATTTTTCCAAAGGTTAGCATTTAAAGAATTTAAGTAACTTCACTTCTCAATTAAGAGTGAATTTAAATTTCCAGTATTATGAATCATGTGAATTAAACTTGCCAGCAGTTAAATGGCCCACAGAAAGCAATATAAAACCTCAGGCATCAATGAGCTCCTAGTAAGTTTTAATGCTATTTCTTTCTATGCTACCAATCTAGCACCACTTGTTAATGCCAACATCAATGCAAGTTAAAAGCATTTTGATTATAAATGACAGTGGTTTATAGACAGTTCATATTAATTCCTTGGCAGAAATTACATAAGCCATTCATATCATTTCTATTCAAAATGTGGTTCTAAATTACATGGAAAAAAGTCTATTTTAAATAAAACTATAAACAGGTTCTTATAATTTATAAAGAAGGTATTATTTATCATACTTTACCTAAAAGTAGTTGCCTGGTAATGTCACTAGTTAATCGTGAGAGGTTAGAATGTAAGATAAAATTTTCTTTAAAAACTTAAACAAGGAAAACTCTTATTTGCCTTGGAATTTTATTATCTTAGAATAAATTTAACTTCCAGTAGACTCAAACACTTTCTACCAGTATATACACATTTATTAAATGCCTTCTTCATACAGAGCAGTTTTGGAAATTCTGGGAGATAATGAAAACATAGAATATAGCCACTTAGCATGGTAGCCAAAATGTCAGAAATAAAAGGTAACATGAAATCCATTTTTAAGCCAATAATCTGTGGGGAAAGACGATCAAAACCCTAAACGCCTCAGGCACTAACTACACTCTCCCCTTCTGTCTTGACCCAGTTAGCTGCAACTCATCCTTCCTCTCTCAGCTCAAGTCTTCCTTCCTCAGAAGCCTTCCCTGAGACCCACCACATTCCCCTACTCCCAGCCCCTGCAGCACACTTTCCTTCATATGACATAACACACTTGAAATTTTATATTCATCAGTAGGATTATGATGCAAATTCCATTAAAGCTGGGTACAAGTTTGGTTTTATCCACCATTGTATCTCCAGTGCCTAGCATCACTTTTGTTTAACAAATATTTATAGAATGATTAAACTACACAAAAAGTACATTGTTCCTAAAGAACTTTATTCTTTTAAAATAATTTTAACTTTAATTATCCTTTCTGATATTGAAAAAACCTTGTGTCTGGTAAATAGTCTGCACTAGTATCCCCACTGAACAGATGGGGGAAAAATTATGATTCAAAAACAGTTCAGTAATTTGTCCACGGTCACACAGTTCCTGGGTGCCGGAGCTGAAACTAGTCTGTAGGGCTGCTAACTTCCAGTTCTGGCTTCTTTTCAAGACATCTAAACATTTCTCTCTATTCATAAATCGATGGAAAACTTACACATACATGTACACACACTCACACGGACACCTACTCTTCAATGTTCACATATGAAAAGTGAACAAGGTCTGTTCTTGGTTTTTCAATTTTTCATTGGCCAGGCCTCTTGGGAAACCAGATTTTATGGTCAGCACTTACATACTCCCTATTTGCCATCTCATTGCTTGAGAACAGTTCTGTAAAACATCCTAGTATCATCAACAGCCACCATCATGCCTTCAAGTAATTTTACTTTTCCTTATAGTGCTAATTTTTTTTTAACAATTATGAAAGGAATTCCAAACCAACTACCAAAGACATAAAACTATTTTGAAACAGTATAAAACCATGGGGGAAATGTGCATATGGCTCTTGCTGGGATATGTTCATGGCTCATGGTATACAACTGCTGAACCACACTTGAGATCAATTATTTACAGTCCTTCCATGACAAAAAATTACACTTTTCAAATTAAAGATGACAGGAAAAATCTCTGAAACCCTGAATAGCTGTATCATTTTCTTTATAGGTTTTATTTAAATATTATCACCCTTAAGATTCTTAGGAAAGGAATATTTCTTCTGTATTTAAAGTGGAAATTGTTAGAGAGCCTAACTCAACTAATAGAGCAGTTAACCACTATGCTTTAGAAGGAAATTAACTATATATAAAGGTTAAAGAAGTTTCTAAAGTGTTTTTTTTAATTTCTTAAAAGAAAACAGGGTTTCTAAAGTATAAAAAAATCAAAACTAAATTAGATTTCATTCAAGACATGCATTTTAATTAGGAGGTTGCAAACATTTAAAAAAAAAAAAAAAAGCAGGACCCCCAAATGATGCCCTTTGGGAATACTACTACATGATACCTTGGGAATACTACGGCATTTTAATTAAACAGACAAAAGTACTTTGATAACAATTCCATGAGTGACCTTCCAAATTATGTTGGAAAGAACATTAGACCAGGGGTCAGAAAAATACAGACACTTATTTTCCACAGCTAAAGTAATCAAAGTGATAAAGTAATAAAAGCTAAAACTGTCCACATGCAGCGGGCTGTGTTGAGTGCAGAACAGCATGCAAGAGAGAAAAGAGAAACAGCATGCAAGAGAGAAAAGAGAGAAAAGGCCTTATTAGAAGAGTAAATAAAGAGGCATCTACATGCGGTGATGAGAGCTGATTCACAAGAAAACGTGAACAATGTCAGGTGTTCTTACAAACACTTACTTTTCAAAGCCTACAAAAATAATTTTGCATCTCACAGGCATTCTATTCAGTATCTCCCCCAGGAAACAACAAAGCACTTTTACCCTTTGCACGCTGAATATATAATCATGTCAAACCTTCAAGTTTGTTTGTTTCTGGTTTTGAAAAAGACATTTGAAGGTATTTAAATGTGTTTGAATTTGAGTGGTCTAACTAGGGTTAAATAATGCAAACCATAAAAGTACTGGTCCAAGTTGCCACAGAAACCATTGACAGGGCTAAACAATGCTATTCTTTTACTCACTAGAAGAGTTTAGTTTACATTTTAAAAAATTGTTGCCCCTGAGGGTGTGAATTTCCAAGATGATCTATTTGGGCAAAACATTAGGGCCCAAGATTACTTTTTTATACTAATGGAGAAAAAATGCAGGCATATAATTATAAAAGATAAAAAATTTTAATATGCAAGCTCAGTAGAATACCGATATACACACAATTTGTGTATGTGAAGTTAGGCTTCAGCAGGGTAGCAGAGGCACTGCCGTATCCACGTACACCTCATGTGACACAGCTTGCTCTTTTCCAAGTTACGGTCACTCTTTTGGATTATAAATCCATGCTGCTGGCAATATCTTACTCATATTTCAGTTGTTCTTGTTTATTGTTTCGTGCATGAATAGTAAATATGGTCAGAAAGTGAAAAGTAAACTAGGAATAGAAATAACAGGAGGAAAAATTTTATGACCATACCAATCCCATTCTTTATAAATTAAAAAAGAACAGTGAATTATTTTGACATAAAAGCATTCATATTCAAAAAGAAATGATCATTCAATTTGCCATCATATTCAATTGACTAAGAAATTTAGAGTAACCAAAGTCTAAAAAAAAAAATCTTCCTTCAAAGCTATTATAAATTTACTACACATTTACATGTTCCATGCTTTCCATTAAATGTAGTTTTGATAAAAGCAGTGATTTCTAGGAATATAATGCCTGCACAAAATGCAATTTGGCTGAATTCTGAATTGAAAGATAAAATGAATTTAGGAGACTGTGTCACTTATTAACTGAGTATGCTTTGAGGAAAGTCATTTAACTCTCTAGACTCGGCTTCCTTATTTCAAAGGAGCTGAAGTAGATTTCTACTTCAGAGACTGGTAGATTTCTAAGATCCCATCTATGACCCAGTAGAGCCTTCCCACTCCTCTCCACACAGGTCATTTACTTTCTCTCTAAGCAATGAAGACAAGCTCTGGCCTAAGCAGAGACTGTCCCAGCTCCCCTGGTTTTTGATGTAACAAATGAGAAACCTGAAGCCTAACTCCTCTTGGCTTTAAGGTTGCAATTTTAGTAACCACAGAGAGGAGAAAGAGCCAGCAAACAGGGAGGGTAAAAATATGAAATATGCTTAGATTCAACTACAATACTGATAAGGCACTGCCTTCATTTTTGCATGTTATGTAAAATGTTCTGAGGAAGGGACATTTGAGCGCTCTGTATACCTATCTTATATGATCCTATCATATAATGGGAAAAAACATATTTAAAAGTTTTAAATAACTGAGAGGAAAAAAAAGGAACTAATATTTGTTGAATCCCTACTGTATGTCATTCCCTGGGCCAGGTGTTCTCCCTAGTTTATCTAATTTATACCTCACAACCTCCCATGAGGTATTATTTCAATTTATAAAAAGAGGGTACCAAGACTCAGAGAAGTTAAGCAACTGGCGCCATGTGATCCAGGATTCAAGTGCAGAGCTGAAACCTCTGTCTGCCTGATGCAAATACCTGTGCTCTACTCACTATACCAGGTTTCAAACTGTGTGCCAATAGATATCTCAAAATTTTTAGATTAATGATTTAAATGTCTTTTAACTCCTTCAAATACAATAAAAAGGAATGCTGCTACATATTAAATTTTAATACGCTGAAGAAAACCAAGATATAAACCTATGCTGCCAGGTCATCCTGGCTTTTTGTTTAGTTTCGGGGTTTTTTTGCAGACCTTGAAATAAAGCTGCTCCTCCAGCTTCATGCACATATTTAAATACCTTCATCGTTTTGTTTAAATCCAGGCCAGTACTTTTCTGAGTATAAAATTATGCAAGCAAGTGCACTAGCACACCCCACGTGCCTGAGCTAAAGGTCTGCTTGGCTCTTGCTCTGAGCACAGCCTAATAATCAGCTGGACATTAGTGACAGTAACTCATGATGCGTCTTGGGTCATCATGTTCTAGACTACTGCAGCATCTAGTCAGAGAAGCAGCACCCAACATATCAAATTATAAGAAATGTGAGCAACTGTAAGATATTTTCTGGTGATCACCCATGAAACAAAATTCTCAATTTTCCTTCAAGTTTATGGATCAGACTAATTGAAAATATCCTGCTTTGCAGAGCAAGTTTAAAAATTGGTAACATTTGCATTTACTTAATGATTTAGGATTTCCTTGATATTATAAATACCAAAACCAAATAGGGAAACAAATAGATGTTTAAACCAATGTAAGAGTACAACAATCATCCACAGTCCTATATTTCAATTTTAATATTCTTTGGAACCATTCATTTTTCTCAACTGAATTTGTTGGTAAATGTTATCACTTGAAACAATTAATTTATATTAATGATGCTCTATATATTGGAATTCTGTGTTAAGACTTCATTTGCAAAAAAGTTTACACCACAAAGAAGTCTGAAAAATACTGTACTACAGTTGCATGGTGCAAGTGATTAGATACAGGAATTCAGATAACAAAACAATAATTTCTAGCTAGGGTTATGGGAGACTTCAGGAAAGAGATAAGAGAGGCCAAATAATTCACAACTGACTCAATATGAAAACAGTATCTTCCATTAAAAAAAAAACAAATCCATTACTTTGCCTCAAGAGTTTATACTATATTTTAAAATAATCAAATGAAAGTAAATTATATCAATTTTTCACAATTGTTTTAGCCAACACTAATAATATCATAAGATACTATCAAGCAGTAAGAGATGTCCACGTGAATAATGCCTTTAAGTAATTTAAAAGTGTCCCATTAATCATTTAGAAGAAGCTAATGTTTTGCAGTAAAACAACAGGCATAGTGAAGGAGGCTTTGAACTCAAAAATTAGTCTATGAATATGCCTCAGATTAAAGCAAAACCTTTATTACACAACTTATCTTAAAATATTTTATGTTTAATAAGTATAGAACCTAAGAGTACAATGTTTAGAATTTAATATTTTAAAATCTAAATACAAATTTGTAAACAGATCAATTAAAAAATAAGACTTCTCTTTTGTTCTTGTCCATCCTTTTTCCAAAAGCTAATTTAAAAGAATTTTAGGAGAAATGGGTACTACTAGGTTTAATAAAAACTGTCACATAATCATTTAACTATTAACTTGCCTATGATCATTATTCTTGGTGCTTACAAATGTTCTGTGAAGACATTTTAAAAATAGGAATGGAAATTCAACCTTAGAGTTTCAAATATTCATTAAACTCAGTTTTTAACTTGTATTCTTCTGCTAGGAAAAGGGGAAAGCAAAATGCATCAGATCTTATTTCTTGGCTCAAAAGTGTTAATAATGTTTCTAGTGAAATACTCCCATCTAGTGGACTTATTGGGTATTGCTTAACAAAGGCCACTTTTGCAACACGGTTTTATGTCAGCACCACATTCTCTTATCATTTTAATTAACTAGCATTTTTGTTGTACAGTACTTTGTTATTTTTCTATTTTGAAAAACCTTAAAATATCTTTATTTGAAATTCCAAAATCACAGTCTCTTATTGAAAAATAACTCCAGAAAAAAATTAGCTACCTGATCTCTAAAGGCATATTTAATTTGTTTAACAAACTTAAATCCTTCAATAATCAGATCTCTTTAAAAAATGTAATCACACACAATCCTCTTATTGTATTATATAATAAGCTTCAAACTTGCATAGGCCATACTTTTTGTTTTACATATTAAAATCATATATATAAAAATATATATTTACATACATATATACTATTTTAGAGAAATTGATTTTGCTATTTCTATTTCCAAATAGCCTTAGTTAATATACTTGGGTTTCCATACTGAAGTCAGGAACACACAACTTCAGAGCATTTAAGACTCTTTCTTCTTTCTACATTAGTGTAAGACACTAAAAACAGGATCATGTATCTAATGCTGAGAAAATATTTCAAAATCATTCTATCCTATTGAAAGCAAAAGAAAAGCTATTGAAAAGCTACCTACAAAAAAAATTACAGCCACGTAGTGCAAGTAAAAATGGTATACAGGCTTAAACAAACAGATGCACCAGCTATTTAAATGCTAACTATCACAACTGATTTTTTTTTGAAGCTTTCTATACCAAACCTTCTGCAGTTAATAGAGAAGTATAAATTTACATAATCTTGGGGGGGGGGTTCATAAGTTGCTAAGAAGTTTGGATTTTCTTTAATAGAAAAGATAAATTAATCCTCTAGAAACATTTTTAACTGCTGTAACATTCTCAGTGACATGTAACTATTCTAAATATGCATAGGTCTATCACTGAAAAATTGAATAAAATATATCTGGAAATAAAAATAAAATCTTATTTTATTTAGTGATCTATTTCTATTTATTCCTACTCCCACTGCCTGACTGTATAGTTATAGAGGTCTTCAAGAGCTAGAACTGGGAAAGCTCAACCAGTTATAGCTTTGTGGTCTTAGGTTTTGTTTTTTGTTTTTTGTTTTTTTTTTGCCTCCTAGGGTTATTATGGATATCAAATGAAATAATCTAGGTAAAGTACTTAATCCAATGTATGGCACATATTGAGGGCTCAGGTAATATCTCTTACTTTTATTAGCACATCACTAGCACATAACAGATTCTACAAATATTTGTTTAATGAATGGACACAAAATGTTTAGCATAATAAAAATGAAGTCAACCTCAGACATGTGGCCTTTAAAACAATACTGACAACAGCTTGTAAGAGGAAACTAATTCAGAGAGATCTGTCTAGAAGTGTGCTGACATGAAGCAACACCACCAAATCATGGCATTCATAAAAGGCTTTAAGATGCAAGACACCTTGGAAATACAGCTTAATTTAAAGTCACAGGAAAATGCCTATAAAAGCATTGCTTTGATTTTAGCATCACCTGACAAAAGGCAGAAACAGTTAAGTGTTAGCTGAGAAACATAATCAATATTCAATCTATGTGTCCTGAGAATTAACTATGTGCCTGGCATAGGGATATACTGATAAAATAGCGTAAGAAACACTTTATCCACATTTACAACCAAAGAATGAAGTATCTGTGTGGATAATATCCTTTCCAAGATAATATGAGACTTCTCATTTACCACCTTCCCCAAGCCATGCCTTCCTTAACCCAAATGTCATTCATCATATTTCTTCATTCTTTCATAAATGCCCACTACAGGCTACTCTATGCCAAACACTTGTCTAGATACAAGGAATTTAACAATGTTTAAGAAAGTTACAGTCTATAGTTTATAGTCTAGTTTAGGAGACAAACACAAAAAGACTGTGGTAAGTGCTCTGGAGGAACATACAGATACATAGTGAACACATCTAATGAGATCTTGGGGAGTGAAGGATGCCTGGTGACAAAAGGCTCCCTGAGGTATTGGCATTTAAGATGAGACCAGAAGAATGGGTGGAAGAGAAGGCAGCATGGCCGAGAGAGAGTACGTGTCGAAAGGTAAGAAGTAGGAAGGAAAAGGTATGAGACGGAGCCAGAGAGCTCCAGTATAAACCTGGTTCCTGTATATATACGGAATTTTGACCAATTATTTCCCTTTATTCCTTAGAGCCCAATTCAATATGCAAAGGACATCCTTTTCCATTTTATACTACCCATAAATCAAATTCAGTATTACTCTAAAAGCAGCTCAGTTGCCCTCCTGCCTATGGTACCTCCCCCTACACCTACCTGTCCTCATTGCAATAGAAATCATCTTTCATTCACTCATAGCCGGGGGTTTAAATATCAGAGCGGCAGATTGTGAAGTTGGCAAGACCAAGGGAGAGAGACAATTTTAAAAATGATCCAAAAAGTAGGCTTATAAATCCATACTTGTATGAGAAAATAAAGAATAAAATTACCCTAAGAAACAAGAAACTATTATAACAGGAAAGACTCAGTCCTGTAATTCTTACACGTGTAGAATAACATGTTAATTTTCTTTCAGTACACTGCAACAAGACCCTAGATAAGGTTAAGTTATTTCTTAGCTCATTCATATTCACGGAGTGCCACCATGTGCCATTCCCCATCAGTCATTTTGTCTTTACTGTGGAGATAATTACTTTGATTACAACTTTCTATTTACTCGGGTCATTCCTATCCCCTTTCCAGTTTAAGATTCTCAGAATATGCTCCCTTAGATCAACAGGCTTCCCCAACTCAGGCCAAGTTACACTACGATACAATCAAACAGGCACTTAGAGCAGCAGGGTAACGGATACAACTTTTTCAAAACTCTGCGACGGATTTTTTTTCAAAACCGTGATGGATTTCCATTTTTCTCAGAGTAAGAGCTAGAGTCCCCACAGTGGTCTTCCAAAAGCCGTACGTGCGCCCCACCCCAACCTCCACCCCCGAATCCCCTCTCGCCACTCCAGCTGCCTGGTTGCTGTTTCTCGATCCTTCCAAGCTCTCTCTGGCCTTCGGACCTTTGCCCAAACTGTTCCCTCTCCTGGAAACTCTCTCCCTAGATATCTGCTTGGCTAATTCTCTCACTTCCTTCAGGTCCCAGCTCAACTCTCACCTTCTGGATGAGGACTATCCTGACCACTTTATTTAATGTAGAATCTGTACTACTCCTGACCTAACTCTGTTCTACCTTAATAGTTCCATAGCACTTGTCACCTTTCAACATACTGTATAATTACTTATCATATATACTGTTCATTATACATCACTCTGCTAGAATGTAAGCTCCTCATGGCAGGGCTCTCTGTTGGTTTTATTTGTGGCTATAATAGAACAGTACCTTCTCCATAATAGGTGTTCAATAACTGTTTTCTGAATAAGTGAATGAATTCTTTCTAAGCTTTCCCCCATTAATTGCTCTCACACCTCTGGGTGAGGTGCTAGCAAAATACATAGACATACAAACAGTTAAACGTGTTTAATTTAATTAATTTAATTAATTTAATTTAATTTTTTTTCTTTCCCTCCAATAACAAAAGTAGGCATGATTTTCAGGTGCAACAAAACACATTTTTTAAATTCTGCCCTTCACTTTTATTTATCTTTAGGAATTGGAATTTTCCTGTTAATTTCCAGAAAGGCAATGAATAAGCAATACAAAAGTACATTTAACTGTCAATCTTACACTGATTACAGGCATCTTTGTTCACAGCTTGTAGGCTTACTCTTCACATTAAATTTGACAAATACACCAGTGTTACATATGTTTATCCAAGTAAAATGTGATCTCTATTTTAGATTACATAATCTTTTTTTCCAGCACCAAACTGCTTAGTTTCCTCTCCTATATGGAGAATTATACTGTGATTTTGCAAAGAACTACATCAGGCTACCTCTTAAAAAGGATAAAGATACTGATAAAAAATATTGAACATCTGAATAAAGTATTTACATTACATACCGTGTGTCATGGGAGTAAAATGAAAAAATGTTTATACACAAGATAGTAACTTAATAAGTTCTGAATAATAACAACAACACATCAAGTCACATCATATCAGGAAGACTGAATTTCATTAAGGTTCTCAACTGTATTAAAAAAACACCAAAACAGCACATATGAAACAGTGTTTGGAATAAACACACTATTTCTAGTATATTTCTAGTATTTCAAAACTTAAGTTCAGAGAAAAATCATCAGTACAAAAATGAGATGACTTCTTCACAAACCAAAAAGAACTAGTGTCCAATTTTCCATGCTATTCAAATTCATAACTTAAAGACTTGTACAAAAGACACAAGACCGTGCATAATCTAGGCCAAATGACAGGGGCACTTAATAATCAACCAGAACGGGGAGGGAAGAGGACAGAGGTTAGGAGAGCTAATGGAGGCATGAGAAAACTAGAAGTGATAACATTAAGCTTATGAAAACTTTGGCTGAAGATCATGAAAGAGTATCATAAGATATGATGTTTCATTATGGAAACTGCCTTAAGTAAAGTACAGAAATACTGTTACTTGAATCATTTAAAATTTTTAATTTAGGATAAAGGTTATAAATCAGATGTCTATCAAGTCTATTCAACAAATAGTTTATTTCAATGAAATGGAAAATGGCTACTATTCTCAAGCCCCCTCAAAATTTATCTGGTTGTTTAAAAAAAATCAAAATAGCATACCCAATAAAGTATGGTACTATTCTTATCACAAAATCATTCTGACCGTGTCATCCTGAGTAAAAGACTGCTTAAGCACTGTCAAAACAGAAACTGTCTTCACAAAAACTATCTGAAGTTAACTTTAAAAAAACCTCTTATCATTGCTCAAAAAGGCTTGCTGAAAAATATCAGAAATAAAGTTTTATACTAAAATATTTCAATGGATATCTAAAATGCTGTAATAAAAAGTAGAAAATCTTTATCTTTGGTTTTTATTTTACTCCCTTTCTTCTTACTAAATGTAAGTTAACAAAAAAAAAACTCAAATGATCTAGACAAAAGCTTTTAGCTCAACACATAATTGCAAGAAAATTACAATAATTGTACCAATTAAAATAATCTTGAATGAACAGTATGTCATCTTAATGTTCCAATGGTTTATAGAGGGATCTACTTAATTAGCTGAAATTGCTTTCCAGTGTTAGTATCAAATGTCATTTGTTAAAAGTTGAACAATTTAGAAAATAATTTAACAAAGCAATTTTACCAAACACCAAGAACCAACATTTTCTTTTTCAGCTGAATTAAAGCAAGCAGATGTGCCATCAAATCTCTATAAAAATAAATGAGGCCTTTTATGGATAAAAAAATAAATTTTACTACTAGCGTTAAAAATACTATTTTCTGATTGTTTTTACCAAATCAGATTCCTTTAATAAAATAAATGAATATCAATTATATCCTGCTGCTTTTTGCCTGCTGTAAATAAAACTTTTTTATTATTCAAATGACAAGCATTAACATCAAAGAACTCAACTATGGTTAACTAGAAACACAGTTTTCTAACTTATTCTAACAGTCCAATATCTATCATATTTTCAATATGCTGATCACATTGTCTTCCTACAGTTTTTCATTACAAAACATCTTAATGTATTTAATTATGTTAACTTTATTCCATATGAAGTCTCAAACATGTCTTTCTCTTCCTTACACTAGCTATAAAATAATCTTTGTAAATATTTGTAGGCATATAAGATATACTTATTTCTCAAAAAAAGGGGTGGTGGTGGCATCTCAAAGTCACCCTGAATCCAACACATTCATGGACAGCAGGCCAGCCAAGTGCTGAAGTCTACAATGAAGGGTTGGTTTAATGGTAAAACAAAGTTCATATCACCTCATTGTAACTCCAAATATATCATAATCTGTATTTACTTGGACAAAACAAAACATTCCCATACAAAAATCCACTCTCAGCTATTTTTATTACATGATGAAAAATACTTCTACCCCCTCAAAAATGTTTCTTCAGCAAAAAAAATGTTCTCTTTCATAATCAGGGTCTAGGTGCACAGGTAATAATTATTACTATCTTTAAATCATATGTTATACAGTCTCTTTTGTCTGAGAGACATTTTAATTTTTTTAAAATGTGAATTTTTGAAAACTTCCTTGAACACTGGGAAGGTGTGAGGCTCAAATGCTGACAATTAGAATGAAAAGGCAGAACAACTTTTTTTTTTTTTTTAATTCAGTTTTATTGAAATATATTCATAAACCATACAGTCATCCATTGTATACAATCAACTGTTCACAGTATGATCATATAGTTATGCGTTCATCACCACAATCTATTTCTGAACATTTTCCTTACATCAGAAAGAATCAGAATAATAATAAAAAATAAAAGTGAAAAGAGAATACCCAAACCATCCCCCCATCCCACCCTATTTGTCATTTAGTTTTTACTCCCATTTTTCTACTGATTTTTTTTCAATTTTTTAACTTTGTTTATCAAAAAATTAAAAACAAACAGGCAAACAACAACCAAAAAAACCCGACAACATTTCAAACAAAGCAATGGATTAAGGAAAACAAATAACCTAAAATAACTACTTTGCTTCCAATATGTTCCTACCATACCCCAAGAAAATTAATAAACCATGTCCAAACAGAGGAGTAAGAAAAACAAATAATCTAAAATAACTACATTGCTTCCAACATGTTCCTACCATACCCCAAGAAAATTAACAACCCCTAAGAAAACAATGGAGTAAGAGGAAAAAAAAACCTAAAATAACTCTATTGCTTCCAACATGATCTTACTATATCCAAGAAAGTTTACAAACCATAATCATTCCTGAGCATTCCCATAACCTTGAGATTACCCTCCATAGTTTATCTGCAGAACAACTTTTATCAGCAAGAATCATAGTTTTAGCATAAAAAGTTTTCTATCATTCAGAAAACAATATTTTATAGCTAACTGCTTAAGCCATTGCATTTTTATTTCTAGCCATCACATTTTTACTTTCTTCTAGTTGTTTCAAATGTAACCTCATTCAGAATATAAATTCCTCAACACCCACGTATTTGGAGGCAAAGGACCATACTGTATGTAATTTACCCTCAAATGGTTTAGAAAAAAGTTTAAGTGTATGTGTCTGTATAATTTATTGAGAGAGAGACAGAGAGAAAGAGAGAGAAAGAGAGGATACAGTGTGAGCACAAATGATAGGGAAAATAGGTTAAAATATTAACAAATGAACTTAAAGGGTATGTGGATGTTCTTTGTACTATTTTTATTCTTTCAACCTTTTTGTAAGTTTGAATATATTTTCAAATAAAATTTTTTTAATTAGAAAAATACACATTCCTCAAGGGCATAACATGCTTTTACATTTACAATTTTACATTTACCCCCACCTCCATAGCCAGCCCCTTCAATAACGAAAGCACAACGCACAAAAAACCATATAAGCCTTAACCCATAGTAAAAAGTCACTCTAAATACATGTCAAATGAAGAAAATTAACTAGAGTAGATAAATAAAGCTCAAGAAAAGCAACTAGGCCTGTAACACCTACTAACCTTAGTTTCTTTAAGAAAAGAAGTCAAGTTTCAGGAAGAAATATTATATTCAAACGATAATGTCTACTATGAGATTCATATTATTTTTCATCCTTTTTTTAAAAAATTTTGTGCCTTCCTGCTACCATAGCAAAAAATTAAATACAAAACCCCAAAACTATTGTTTTCTAACTAAAAGTACTGCCCAATGATAAGATAAAAGCTCAGTTTCATATGAACATGTTCAGCATTTTCTACACAATTTAACAAAAATATGCAGAAATAAAATCAATTTTCTTCAAAGAATTTAGATACTATGATTAAAAATTTTCTTAAATACATATCTGTTCACTGAATAACTCAGTAACCCAAGTTACAGATTCTTCACTGATTGATTACCTTATTTCCCATAGGATCTGAAGTGGCTAATTTGATTTCCTGACATTTGCAGAATCGAGTTCTTAAAATATTAATGTTCTGGTACTTAGAACCAAGATCTAGGCTCTAGGTGTGCTCGCTATTCTGGGATATCATTGCTTCCAGGCCCTTTTTATCGACAAGGCTAGGAAAAATATCATTTAAGACATGAGTTCATATTTAATTCCTTCAAATCCAATCTAACACCATTAATGCTCTTCTTCAATTTCTTCTACTGAATATTTGTATCTCCTTTCTCCCATAGTGAAGACACTGGTTCCCCCCAAAATTTATTCATTCATTTACTCTAGCCTGTGATACATTCAAAAGAGTTTTGTCAGAATTATAACAATACCATTACCAACAACAGACCTGCTAAGTAAAGTTCAAGATTTCTTTGCAGTTAATTTTGTCCTCAGAATATATTCTACTAAGAATAAAGAGTCAGATTACTGGGTTCAAAGTTACTTGAATTAATTATTTTCTCTGGGTGGCAATGTCATCAATTTCACATAGTTAGGATCATGTGCTTATGTCTGTATTCAAGGTTAGGGTGTGTTTTTTTCCATCCTTTTAAATTTTACTTCTAAATTTTACATAAAAAGGTACATTCCGAGATGTCTCATGCCTAACCCTATCTTGTCAACCCTCCCTTAAACACCCTTTCCAGGTAAACATTTTCATTAGTTCCTGGTTTACCCTTCCTGAGTTACTTTTTACAAAAATAAGAATATATATTTATATATAGATGCTCTTATTTCTCCTTTTGTACACAAACAGTAGCATAGCATATACTCTTTTGCACTTTGTGTTTCTCACTTAATGATGCCTCCACATCAAGATATAGAGCTCTTCTACATTCTTTACAGTTACAAAATATTCCATTGTGGTAGATGTACCATAATTTATTCAACTAGCATTCCTATAAATGTGCATTTAAGTCATGCTATTACAAATAATGTTGTAATGAATAACCTCCTCCACAGTTGTTTTGTGGAGGTGTATATTCAGAATAAATTTCGACAAGTGGGACTGTTGAATAACAAAATAACATATATGTAACTTGCTCACCATCATATCCCATTAGGCACCTAGCAGCAGGGCCTCCAAACTGTAGACCCTTAACACACTTTTGTTGGATTGAACTGAAATATGAATTTTTTGAGGGGCTTTAAAACCTTCTGCTTATTTTCACATCTCTCCTGCTTCTATCTCCAGGGAATAAAGACTCTCCCTCACCCCTTCCCACCCTCTACTCACAGAAGAACATATAAGGGACCTAGTTACTGGGCCTCCAGGAACAGGGCCTTTGAAATATGAAATGTTGATCCTGTTTCTGTAATCCTGAGACACAGTGTAAGGTTTGAAACAGTACATACCCCAGAAAACATGTTCTTAAAGTTAATCCATTCCTGTGGGTGTGGACCCACTGTAAGCGGAATCTTCGGATGAGGCTCTTTCAGTTAAGGTGTGACCTACCTCATTCAGGATGGGTCTTGACTCCGTTACTGGAGTCCTTTATAAATGGGATGAGAGAGAGAAAGCCATGGAAGCAAAAAGCTGAAAGCAATGAAACCTGAAGAGAAGGGAGAGACCAGCAGACATCACCACGTGCTTTGCCATGTGGCAGAGGAGCCCAGGATCTTAGGTGTCTGGTGTTCAGGAAAAAAGCATCACCTTGATGATGCCTTGATTTGGACATTTTTCTCAGCTTCAAAACTGTAAGCTAATAAATTCTCATTGTTAAACTGACCAACTTCATGGTACCTGCTTTCAGCAGCCTAGCAAGCTAAAACACACAGCATTCATCTATACATTATAGTCCACTAAGGGAAGGAAAGAGATTGAGTCCTACTCTGAGACATAACCTGCACACCAAACCAAACATTTGCATGGACTACTTAATTTACTCTGTTTAGATAAAAATGAGAGAAAAAGAAAGAAAACTGAAAAAAAAACCTGATAACTAACAGTTTATTTTAAACAGGTAAAACTGATGTTTTTATGAAGGAAAGATAAGTTGCAGAAAACAGTGTTACAATGATGTCTGTTTCATAGGTTAGTTACCAGATCAAATTAGAAATAACTTTATTAATACCATAAATCTTAAAAATGCTACCTTGTAATATTCTAAAAAGTGGAGAACACAAAAATATGAAAACTTAAGACACTAAATTTCATCATAAAATGTCAATTTCTGAAATATTCCCAACAGCTTTACCACTTAAAGAAGCTTAAATAACACTACAGTGTCATGAGAGGCAGCACTATGCACTTCAGGGCACAGACTTGGGGGTGAGGATGCCAGGGTTCAAATCCCAACTCTACCAAGTACCACTGTGAGAGTCTGACAATGACCTAATTTCTCTGGGCTTCACTTCCCTCGTCTGCAAAAAGAGACTAACAATTGGAATTTTGATGAGAATAAAAGAAGTAAAAATGTGAAGTGCTTAGAACAGTGCCAGGCACATTAGTATATGGAGTCTGAGAGGCCTGAATTGAAATATCCGCTCTGCAACATAACCAGCCAAGTGACACCGAGAAGTTACTTCAACTTTCTGAAGGTCAATCTTCCTTGTTAATAACTTGGGACCATTCTAACCACCTCTTTGGGCTTTATAAAGATCCAAGAGTTGGTAAAGCACCCACCAGGGTACCTGGCATTAAGGAAGAAAGGCTGGGGATACACAAGCCAAAGAGAGATGATGATAAATGCTACCATTTGCTATGCAACCTTTCCTAGTTACGTAAAGGCCTCCTGTGAGACAAGACAGCTAACTCTCCTGCTTCCACATTTTCAAAATTTTTGAAACCAAATACATTACTCTAGAACAATACTACTTCAGACAGACTCTAAGAATATAAAGCAGCCTCAAATTACTTCAGCACTGTTCCTTAAGCCATTCCTCCACTTCATCTGAAGGTTTTTCTAACTTCAAATCCAGTTCATGTTTCTAAAGGAAGGCTTATACTTTTCTCCAACATGTTTTTACATATACATGCAATTACTAACAACAGTAACAAATTTCTCAAGGATACAAATAGGAATGCAAAAAGGGACTACATTTACCTGTTATATAGGGATGGATATATATATATCCATATAGATCACGTGAAAAATAAATCCCATTATATTGGTATGAATTATTATCAAGCAGTTAAAACTTTTCAAAAATCAAGTTTTAACTGCTTAATTAATGACTGTTCTCATCTAACAAGCATTGATAATTACACAGTAACTATGGTATGATACAAACGTTTATTTGTGAAATAAAACAATATTTTATTACACAAACAAGGTACAAACCAATCAAGTATCTCATATTAAGATGATGAGTCCTAAAATACCAAAGACTAGATGCAATTCAGTGCCATTTCTCCACAGGCCTATGGCAGTTACGTCTCTGCCACCTACTGGAGCACCTACTTGATACCGTGAACACATTTTAAAGGACTGCTTTAATTTAGCTTTAATTTAGCAAAATTAAACAATGCAAAACCTAGAAGAGGCCAAATCTGTAGACCAATACTACAACAATCTTCTACAATTCCAGAAAACATTAAATAATATAAGTACATGAATTCCTGAGGAAAAAAAAACTAAAACAAAAAACAAAAAAAAACAAAAAACAAAATACCCAGGGCTCTATCTAAGACTCCATAAAAGTTTTACTTACTAAGTTTATTTTCCAGAAACTTAAAATCTCCAGATTGTTCCTATGTCAGATAAGCCCAGAACATCAACCAGTTGTATTCCCTACGCCATAACGTCAACACCCCTTTCAACAAGAAAAAATTATAATGGTCACTGCCCAAATATCCCTGAAGACTACGAAAATGAATGAGAGGGAGGAGTTGTAACAGAGAAGTTAGGATTTAACAAATGATTATGACTAGTGCATCATTATATAGATATTTCTTTTTAGTTTCTAGCGTATTAGAATAGCCAGAGGGAAATACCTGAAATTGTGGAACTGTAACCCATACTATACTTTGAAATTTACTCTGTGTTCTGTTAAACTGTATTTTGAATTTTATCACTTTTCTGTATATACGTTATTTCACAATAAAAAAAACATTTAAAAAATAAATAAATGTATTATCAGCATAAAATTAGCAAATCATTCACATTTTAAAATTTAGCTATTAAGTTTAATTCTGATTTTATTAAAGAGCAATGAACACTGTTGTATCTATGGCTGTTTGCATCTACTGTCAAAATAGAAGAATAAGAAATTTCCATCAGAACTCCCAGCTTGTTGCCTGTACCATAGAATACAAACTTGCCAATCACCACATCATGAGGCAATTATTATAATAAATGTCACAATGTTTAAAAACAAAAAACAAAACAAGTGCATGAGAAATGGAGATTGGAAAATACAGAAAAGCATATGCTAACAATACCCTAAGGGAAGCAAAATTATTTGAAATCTTAAAAGTTTTAATACATGAACTTTATCTACACTAGATGTTTTGTTAGAATTAATATTTCAGTTATGTTTTTTTAAATAGCAGTTTCAATTATATCCAATTATATAAAATTGTGTAAGTTCCCTTGTATTCTCTTTTGCCTAAAAGAGAGCTTGGAGGAGCAACAATATTCAAGGGAAATGATTCAAGTGTGCTGGTAAATAATAAGGGTTATAACTTAGTGAATTTGACAAGAAACTGGTAACTAAAAACTTTATCTACCTGACATTTCACTGTGTCTTAACTGGATGTCTTTCGAGAAAAAATTCAATCAATTTCTTTATCAGAAGTAGAAATTTAAAAAGGTCATCAAATGACTTACTAGAGAAAAACACTATTTCCTTTACTGTTTAATGCACATAAAAATTCTATTTTTTATCTAGCCAGTATTCATAATTTCTAAGGTTTTCCAGATATAAAGCTATAAAAATACCCGCACTAACGATTTGGAAAATGTAGCCTCTTTAATGTTCTACAAAGACACTTTGAATAAAAAATAAAATGGAAATAAATAATATTGTTTTAGTGCTTGCATTTCACACATATAAATACATAAAGCCATTAACAACTATTAAACAGTTTTTGGTATACAGACTGTACGCTGAAAAAAGGAAGAATATGCCCAAATAAAGTGTAAATTTTGCATGATGCAATATATACCTGTACTAATACAACTCCAACATTTAATGGAAATTAGTGAGAATGATTAATTTAATCTAGAAGTGTACATTTTACACATATACATTCATGTTGTTTCATATGCATTAGCTTTTTTGGAAAAGTCACCTCACTCTAAAGATAAAGCTAAATATAAACAGCTCAGAAAAAGTACCTCTCATAGATGGTTTTTAATGTCATTTGATCTGGAACGCTTTCCGTCTCTTCCAAATATAATATGAGCCATGAAGTTCGGTATGGCCACTGTTCGGTGAGGTTGATCCAGCTGGCCAGCCTATCCCAGTTGAAACTAATCTGATTGGCTCTCAGTAATCGCCCTTTAAGGAATACAAAAACATTTAAAAATGTATAGATGTATAATACTACATTAAGAAAAACAGTATATAAGCAAATCATTTAACTTTAAATCTTCTGATTTTGCCATTTAATTTATACTACAAATTCAAACCCTGTACTTACATGGTTTCTATAAACCAAAGAACTGTATTGAACAGCTTCTAGGGCTTAAACACAATTTTAATAAGTAATATTTTATGTGTGTGATTTGCCACTGGTGCCTTACACTGATTTGACCACATACATGCAGGCAAAAATCTTTCAAATTTTACGAGTGCCAGATACTGCGTAGGTGCAGAAGGCAAACATTCAAGAGACCATCAGCCACCTAAGATGGCTCTCAGTCCTCCAAAGGAATGTCTGCTAAAATCCTACTGATTGGGCCTCGGGCAGAACAACATGTGCTGCTCCAGTCTTTGGGTTTATGCGTGAATGTGCAACTGTACACACTTTCATTTTTATGTACCAAGAGCTGCCTTTGTAAGTAACCTATCAAGAGGGTTGTTTCTAAAATTCATTATTTATATATTTTTTTAAATACTGCCTATTGCTGAGGTTTTTGAGGACTTTGACTCAGTGTTCTACCACTGTGCAAGCATACATACTTTCAGAAAGTAATGCTTTGTCTCATTACATCATGTTTCACTTTGAGTTGGCTGGGATTCTCAACAGCTGATCTTACTGCTTTTTAATCATCATACTGTCAGTTTTACATCAACATTATCAGTTTAGAATATATCTAGACTAAGATAACTATCTATTTTGGTTCAAATATGAATTATCCCTTTCCCTACTACTAAAAGATGTAGATTGTTTAGCATAGAACTAAAAGTTTAAAAAACAACAAGCAACTAGAAGAAATTAAAATGTGCTTGCAATACTGACAATATACTTCTTCTAGAACTTTTAAACATGAAAACATTTCTGAAAAACTTTTAGAACTAAATTAGAGACAGTTTATTTGGAAGGTGTAGTGGTTTCAAGCTATGTACTCCAGAAAAAACATGTTCTTTAACTTAATCCATTGTAAGTAGGACCTTTCGATGAAGCTATATCAGTTAAAGTGTGGCCTACTTCAATCAGGATGGCTCTTAATCCTACTACTGGAGTTCTTTATAAGCAGAAAGAAACTCAGACAGAGGGAAAGTCACAGATAGAAGAGCCAGAGCTGAAAGTCAACGGAACCGGGAAGAGAAGGGAGAGGCCTGGAGAGGCCGCCATGTGCGTTGCCATGTGACAGAGGAGCCCAGGACCAAGGTTCATGGGCAGCCAGCCCCCCGAGTGTCAGTTTTCAGGAAGAAAGCATTGCCTTCATGATGCTGAGCCTCAAAACTGTGAGCCAATAAATTGCCACTGTTTAAGCCAACCCAATGTATGGCATTTCTAAAACAGAAACGAACCATCTATATATATATATATATATATATAACTAATTTTCATCTCATAATGACTGCGCCAGATCCCCAAAATAAGAACTTTGGGGAAGGCAGTGAATACCTCAAATCTAACTACACTTGCTTCATGAATTTTTAAAATTCATTCATTCCTTATGTTTGTTACTAACAACAGAGATAAAAGACTTAATCTCCACTCTAAAAGAACTCGAGTATATTGGGAGAGATGGATAAATAAAAAACAATTACAAACTATGAAATAAGGATTATGCTGAATATACACAGATACTGCTGTGTAGACATAGAAAATGACCACCAAATATAGAAGTAGTGGTTATGAGAAGATTTCCTTAATAATGTAACCACAAGAACTAAGCTATGAATAGTAAGTATGAGTTAGTCTGGTGACGGAGGGTTATTAAAGAAGGGAAGAGGGTTAGGACATTCAAACAAAAGGAACAGTACATGCAGTCAGGAAAGAACTGGGGGATATAGAGAACTGGAAAACTGAATTTAAATAGTCTAATTGAATAAAAATGGTATAAGTAGTCCATCTTAAATGTACCTAACATATAGTAGTTAAGAAATAAGGCAACAGAGTAAGAGAAAATTTTGTACAATGAACATGTCTAACTTCTTATTTTATTCCCCAAAATAACCCAATTAAAAAATTTTAATGAAGCATATTTGATTTTTTTTTTAAAAAAAAAAGCACAAATTTTTAAGTAGGAAAGCTACTCAACTAAATACATATCAATATTTTATCAACTAAAATCCAAACTCTTTTCTGGTATTAGTGTCCATGACTACCCTAATAGCAATAGCTATTTGCATAGCGTTCAAGAGATAAACGTTAAGCATTTTTGCATGTAAGGTAATGGAGGTTTCAAAAGGTTAAGTAACATGCCCAAAGCTCAAACTCAAGTTTTTAAACCTCAAATTCCATTCTTTCCAATAAACTATATCTCCCTATACATGTCCAACTAATGTTATCCAACTAAATTAGATATTTATCATGAAAACTATAAAAATTTCATTAAAAATGCAAAAATTTAAATTATTTTTCAACGAAACATTTTTATTTTTAAGCAATGAAACTAATGGCATTAGATACTTTTATAAAATGGGAATTTCACCTAGAAATCTCTGATTTTCAGGCAGAGCTATAAACAAAAATAATATCTGATTTACCTGAATCTAGAAAGACTGCTGTATAGTCAAAGACTAATTATCAGAAAAACTCTTACATTTAAAATGAGGCTTTAGGAATATACTTTGTTTCTACTCTCCGGGATGTGTAAACATCATTATTTTAAAAATGTGTACCTCAGTATCAACTATTAAATGACATTAACTTGGTCTTCTTTAAAGTGCCTGAAAATGTCCAAATATGAATTCAAAGTCCTTACCTTACAGCCCCCAAATGAAGTAGCTACTGCTATTTCTTTGATATCACTTCCCACTACTCTCTCTTCTGCTTCCCAAACTCCAACCACACTGGCCTCCTCCGGGTCCTAGAATCCCACCTCAGACCTTTACACTTCCTGCTTACTCTGTTTAGAATGCTTTTCTCAGGATATCTGTAAGACTCAGTTCTCACTTCATTCATTCTTATTCACTCAATAACAATGTCTCAGACTTTGTTCTGGGTACTGAGGAAACAGCAATAAACAAGCTAGACAAAAATCCATGCCTATGTAGACGTTACATTCTACTGAAAAGAGACAGACAACAAAGAAGTAAATGATAGCAGTGAAGAGATTTTAAGGAATGCCAAAGAAGATGTAATTTTATGTAAGATAGCAAGGGAAGCTCTCATTGAAAAGCTGATATTTGATTAACGACTTCAAAGGAGGTAAGGAAAGCCATTATACATACATCCAAAGAAAGACCAATACAGGCAAAAGAAATAACACATGTAGAGGCCCTTAGAGGAGAGCATGCCCGCATTTGCGGGGAACAGCAAAGAAGTCAAATGGGATGGAAGAAGAGAGTGGTAGGAAATGAGGTCAGAGGTGGAGAATAGGGATAGAGAGTGACACATCATAAAGGCCTTGAAAATAATTATGACGGTTTAAGATTTTATTTTGAGAGAGATGGGGACACATTACAGAGGAATAACATGATTGGCTTCCATTTTTGAAAGATCACATCAGCTGATTAAGAATAAACTGTAAAGAAGAAAGGACATAATCAGGGAAATCAGTTAGAAAGCTATTGTAATAATTAACACAGGAGACATATAATAGTGTGTTGGATAAGGGCAGCATGGTAGAAATAGTGAAAAGTGGTCAGAATCTAGATATATTCTGAAGACAGAGCTGAAGAATTTACTCATAGATTAGACATTGGGTATAAAAGGACGACTTCAAGATTTTTTAGCCCAAGGAACTAGAAAAAGAGTTGGATTAACTAAAATAGGAAAGAATATGGGTGGATTAATTTTGGGGCAGAAGATCAGGAGTTCAAGTTAGGACATATTAATGTTCAGTCATATATTAAATACTATTTATTAGTTATCAAATAGGCAACTGGGTAGCTACAGGGCTGAAAATATATATTTGGGAGACTTCATCAGAAAGATGGTTTTGAAAACTTGGAGACTACATGGGATCACAAAGGAAACTAGTCTACATAGAAAAGGAGAGAACCAAAGACTGAGCCCCAGGGCATTTCAATGCTAAATGGTATGGGAAGATGAAGAACAACCATCACTGTGGTAAGGAGGAAAACCCAGTGAGTGCGGCATTCTGGAAGCCAAAGGAAGTATTTCAAACAGGGAGTGGTAAACACATAGTCAAATGCTAACAGGTCAAATAAGATGAGGACTGAGAACTGGCCATTGGACTTTCTAACATGGAGGCCCTTGGTAACCTTAAAAATGGAATGTTGCTGAAGTACAAGGAATTTTGCTGAGAAATGGGACAGCGATCAGAGGCAGTTAAGAGGCTTTTTGTGGTTTGTTTTGTTTGTTTGTTTTGTGGGAGGAGAGGGAGAAACAACAATATGTGTGTCAATGGAAGTCATTTCAAATGAGTGAGGGGGAATGCTGTCTTCTTTTCACTGTTTTGTTTTTTAATGGCATTTTTCATTAAATAGCATTATATATTTTGGTCTTCTCCAACAGGGCAGGGGCTTTATCTTTTCACTGTTTTCTCTCCACAATGCTTAGACCAATAGCTGGCATTTAGTGGACACTCAGTACACATTTGTTAAATGAGAACATAAATGTCATTGATAGTACAGTAGGAACATTTCCATTATAGAACATTAAGCAAGTATAATGAGATTTGGGACCTCATTTATAATTATAAAAATATTGTAAATATATTCGATACAACTTCATTTGCACTATAATTCCATAACATGACCCTCCCCCACTAGTACTAAAGCACAATTCCAGTATTAACCCAAGTCAACATTACCAAGTAACACCAATCAAAGAAAGAGGCACAGATTTTACAAAATAAATTCCAAGTATTTTTATGTCTGTCCCAAGGCTAATTACGAAGTAAGTATTAACATGGTAGAGAACATAATTCCAAGCTATAATCCAGTCACAGGATGACAATCCTCAAATTTATTGCCAAATATTTTTATCCTAAATATCATTTGAAAACTAAAATAGAATAGCAGTATATAAAGTGAATGTCAACATTTTAAATTATAAGTTAATTACACTCTATTATACAAAGAGAAAAATTAAACTTGAGATGAAATTAAAATGTTTTTAAATCATTAAGTTTTAACATAACAGTGTACAACTCAATATTGATTTCCAGTGTCAAAACTAATCTAATACTTTTTTCATTAGATACATTTAATATGAATAAAAGTGGTATTTAGCAATGCAAACATATAAACACAATACATCCATTTATTTCCGAAATCAAATTGCTTCGTTAATGTCAAAGCTTATGATCTGCCATAAGACAATAAGAAACAAAAGTTACCTGTCACAGAAACAATATTAAGTAATCTTCTCATAGTCTGAGGACTTATGTCACTGAACCAGTCCTCAGTAACCAACAGTTTTGTAAGATCAAAGGACATCTGCCGAGTAATTGTCCGCTGCATCTGTCTTCTTCGGTAAGTATCCTGAAACAGTATAATACAAATGAGAATGAACCCATATTTCACACCTGAGAACTTGAGTCTTTTCTAGAAGTTAATATAAGTCTACTACAACAAAAAAAGAATCCAAATTTTCAGTCAAAGAGGAAGATTACATAGTAACAAAAAATATTATCATTCTATAAAGCAGAATCTCGACAGAAGAACAATTATAAAGTGATATTAATAGCAACTGCATCAAATGTTAACACGGTTTTGCTTCAGGTGCAAATACATCTGATTTATATCTGATTTATTGTTGTACAGTTAGAGAAAGCTCAATGTTTTAAAATTATAAGTAAACAGAACTGGGTATTTCAAGCTCGTTATTTAAAGGAACCCTGAAATAATAAAGCAAATAATTCCTTGTCTCATTTTAAGGATTTGGTATTTTGATTTTCAGATTACCTTGATGCGTGCGACAATTAGGCGAAAGCACAGCTACCCTAACTATCACCAAATCTCCATAAGATTTAAAGGCACTTTGCTGGGATCCTGTCAGGTAGAGGGTCCTATATAATGAAGGGAAGAACAGGTGCAACAAAGGTGTGCTCTCATCTAAGGCCGTGATGCAAGTGGGGGGTGAACTCAACCACAGGAGCCCAAGCATCCAGACGCTCCGGAGAGAAATGTGAAAGAGCAAACCAGACCCTCCTCCTGATTAGCGCTATCAATTAATCAGCATTTGTCCCTCATTATATTAATTTTGCATTCATACCTATATAGGGTAGAGGCATAAAATTAAAATGTGAAATGTCACTTAAAACACACTAAAAAAAGAAAATTTCCAGGAAAAAAAGAAAAAAAACAAGACCAATGCTAATCCAACTTCACTGTCATGAAGTGGCACTATCACCATAACTTAACTGCAAGTAGACGCCTTTCAGTCTTAAAATACTCCTTGTTCTATTCCCCCCAAAAAGAGACTATTCCCAGGGATGGGGTAGATCAGGGACAACTTAAGCGTTTGAGAAGGAGAAACCCAAGATAGCTGAGGTCACAATATCACTATGTGGGTATAGAAAAAAGATGCATTAGGGTAAATGGAAGAGAAAACATGGAGTTTTCCTCATTCTACAAACTTGTTTAGCCCCTCCAGCTACTAGTCAGGTTCAGATTATTCCCCTTGCCACCGTGGGAATAATCTGAACCTGACTAGTAATTAATACAGAGTTTCTCAACCCTTGAGGAAATGACTTGGGGAGCTTTAAAATCTTACTCCTGGAGATTTTGATTCAGTTGGTCTAGCATGGCACTTGGACATAGTTTGTGTGTGTATCAGGGATGAGGAGACATTTTAAGGCCCCCAAGGTAATTCTACCATGCAATTAGGGTTGAGAACAGGTTTGGAGAAGGGGACTCATATACAAGCCTACAGTTACTATAGCTCTAGGTCCAGACATTCCCTGAAATACAACCTGAAGCTGAAAGGAAATTCAGTGATAAAACTTATTTGAAGAACTTAATGCAATATTTATCAAAGCTTATTTAAATGGCATCACTTTAATTTTGTTAATAGCAATACAAGCATTTGCCTCACAACAAACGTCACCTTACCCGCCTGTTGAGAGCTGTCTTGCTACCAAGTTTTGTCATCTCCCCAAGGCTGTTTTGTGAAACTCTTCTGTCACTGTCTTCTTGTATCCCTTAAGGAATTTATCAAGAGAACACCACTTACACTATAATTCTACTGCATATTATAAGAGCAATGAAATACCAATCACATTTTTCAAGGAAAAAGGAGAGTCATCATAAAAATATATATACAAAACTGCTTCAAACCCAAATCACTTCGGGAACTTGATCTTTACCTGTAGTCTCTGAACCTGGAATGTCCCCATTTGTTGTTGAAGTTACAAGAAATTTTCTTGCATTGCTTAGACCGCGACTGTTAAGGAAAACTGGCAAATGAACTATATTGCGCATGTAGTCATGTCCATTTATATTTGAATCACGAAGCACACTATTAAGGTTCTGGTTAATTGCCTTTATAATAATATGTGGATCACTTGCAAAAATAGCAATGAAAGGGCCTTTTGAAAACAGAACTCGGACCTGTGGTAGAAAAAATGTATAGCTATGACATAAATTTTAAGTTATCTGATGTAATAAAACATCTCTTCAGAATCTCTGCTATCCTTTAGTATTATATTTTTAAAATATTTCTTTTTCATCAAAAATACCATTCTATATTAAAACAAATTTTATTGATAGTTCAATGTGGCTTTTTCACCATTTGATGACAATAAAACCAGCAGAGACAACAATTAATACTGTCCCTACTTGGATACACTAAGAATCTGCGTAAGAGGGAACCTACATGAGAAATGATCATGAATCTACCTGTTAAAAGATACTGGGCACACTACTCTCTGCTGACAGCTGCACCCCTGTGGCTTATGACATACCTTACAGAGACCTCTGATGTACCCATCTTAGCCAAAAATCTCTACAGAGTCTGTGGGTTCCCTGCATTCATCTCTAATTCCAACCACAACTATCGGCAAAGCAAAGCACAGCCACACCATGAACTTAAGAGAGGTTCCACTCGTTTTCATTCCTCACACATCTGCATAGTTGCCAGACTGTTGCCTCCACTGTTTCACTCTGTTGGTGATGAAACATTTACTCTTGCTATGTTTCTGCATACAGAATGGTTGCTTTTACCAAACACACACACAATCACAAGACAGAAACAAGTACTGCTCAAATAGCATGGTTTCCACAACATTTGAGATATTTCATGAAGCCACGTATTTTCTTGGCTGCCACATAAGTAAAAATTTCAAGTTTTAATGACTCAAACTTACAGTGTCCAGCATCTGAAGGACTTTGTCCTGTTCACAGGCATCTAATCCATCAATGATAACTACCAGCCTTGTCTGATTTTGGGTGAAACTATCAATGGTTTTTGCCATCCTTGCCATCAGTTCGACTTCACACTTAAGAACCTGTGCAACAGAAAGCACAGAAAGCACTGAAGAGATGAGAAAGTTAAGCACGTTTTTAAAACACCATGATAGCAAGTCACCTAATGGGAAGAAAAGAAATCCAAAGACCTAGCTGCCAGTTACAGTCCCAATGAAAACTACGCAGTGAAGGTGGATTATGGGAAGAGATGCAGTAGGGAGCTCTGAGATTAAGTTCTTCCATCTGAACAACAATTATACAAGCAGGAACTGTCTGAAACAACTATCTTGCAACTCTGGAGGCCAGAAGAACACTGTGTAGCATCCAAGAAGAGGCTGATAAATTACCGTCAAGAACAGTAAACTGCTCTCTCCTCACTGGCGGCTACCAAAGCCGAACTCCCAATCTCACAGCAGCCCACCACAGGGTCCAACCCCTGGCTAGCTCACAGGTGACAGAAAGGGGCGTAAAAATCCTCTTTCCCAAGGCTGGGGTGGGCACAGCCCATCACTGTTCACTGCTTAGCTCAGTGACTTCTGATCGTGGGGGCCTAACTCCTAGGGCAGCCATTGTTTCAAACTGCCCTGAACAGAGGCAGCAGTGGTGGAGACCGAAGGACACTGCGCATCCTCAGGGTTGCAGGGGACAGTTAGTTAGCCATTAGAATGGCTGCTATTTTAAAAAGATGGGAAATAACAAGTGTTGGAAAGAATGTAGAGAAATAGAAAACCCATTTATTGCTAGTAGAAAGGCAAAATATGCAACCACTGTGGAAGACAGTTTGGCAGTTCCTCAAGAAGCTAAGTATAGAGCTACCATATTACCCGGCAATCCCACTACTCAGCATATACCCAGATATTAGATATATAACCAAAAGAACTGAAGGCAGGGCCTTGAACAGGTATTTGCACACTGATATTGTACTGGCATTATTCACAACTGCCAAAAGATGGAAGCAACCTAAGTGTCCATCAGTAGTTGAACAGAAAAACAAAATGGTATATCCATACAATGCAATATTATTCAGCCATAAAAAGATAAAAAGGAATGAGATCCTGGTGCATGTGACAACATGGATGAAACTTGAAGACATCGTGTTGAGTAAAATAAGCCAGACACAAAAGGACAAATATTATATGATCTCACTGATTTGAAATCATTAGAACAGAAAATTCATAGAGTCAGAATCTAGAATACAGGTGATCATGGGGCGGGGTTGGGTAGGGATGAGAAGTTAAGGCTTAAAATATACAGGGCTCCTACTGGGAATGAAGGAAGTGTTCTGGTGCTGGATGGTGATGATGGAGAAATGGCACCATGATTAACAGCACCAAAATATATGCCTGAATGTGATTAGAAAGGGAAATGTTAGATTGTATATATGGCAACAGAATAAAAGTTTTTAAAAATCCATGGAAATACATACACAAACAGCAAAACCTAAGTTAAACCATTAATTATGGCTAATAGTACAATTATAAAAACAGCTATCATCAATTGTAACATATGCCCCTCACCAATGCAGGGCATTAATAATGGGTGGTAAATGGAAATCCTGTATTTTAGGCATGATTGTTTTGTAAACCTACAACTTCTCTAATAATGAAAAAAATAAAAATAAAAAAAAAAACTATGGAGTGAGGTCTCCAAAGTTTACAAAGTGACTATATAAATTAGAGCACTTCATTCTCACAATGACAGTAGGAGGAAAACGATGTCATACCCATTTAAGAACAGAAAATACTGGATTGACTGTCTTATTTGTCCAGATCACAGGCTCTGAATATTATTATCAAATGATTAAAACATCACACTATAATTGGCTCCCTGATAGCATCTGCCCTTGATCAAAGGAGGGGGCTGGAGAAATTCTATTAGGTCCCTTTGAATTCTAAAACTATGATTGTATTTTGTATGTTTTGGTGGTTCTATGTGCTAGTTTTAAAAATACATCTGTTTTCTCTCCTGGGTTCAAGAGGGGGTTATATTATTAGATAGTAATTACCACCTATGGAAAAATACACTTAGTCCTTTAAGTATCTTATAAAATTCTATTTTTATAAAAGCATGTTACGGTTATAACTATTTTCACTCCAAATATGTATTTCCACAGGAAGAAGCTGGACCAAAACAAAAAATAAACACAACACTTTTAACATTTAGAGAGAACACTCCCTAAAGCCCAAATGATCGTGGTCATGCTTAGCATATTCACATTACAATGATTTTGTAAAAACCACATGAGGGCTTACTTTCATGAATCCTTCACTCTTCAATTTGTGCAGTTTAGAAGCAGCACTATGCAGACGTTTTCTCTGAGAATTTAGGAGGGAGTCCAGCACTTGCCACCATGTACGACAATTCAACACAAGAGCCAACCCAACTATAGATGCGATTGATATGAGAACAGCGTTCACTGTCAGATGTTTTGGGTCAACCCTGAATATAGCCAGAAGAGTAATTCCAGCAACAATGCAGCCAAAGATAAAAAGGAAAAGGACAAAAGACGGGAGACAGCAGGTTTTTTTCCATTTCTTTTTACCTATAAAACAATAAAGAGTTTTAACAATTATTTGGATATCAAGTATCTGGAAAATCCTAATCATTACAGTAATAGCAAATGATGAGCCTGATGTTCAATTCATGTTTCCATGAAAATAAATAGAAATGAAATGAAACTGAATAGTCATCCCACCCCCCACCCTCAAGGAGATGAAGGTAGGAACTCCTACCCTGTGTGTCTTCGGTCTTGAATACTCGAAAAAGCCTTGTTGCCAAAAAGCCAAACTCTCTTTCACAAGCATCCGAGAGAGTTGCAATCATTTCAGCCAATGAAGTTTCTCCACCTACGCTGGACAGCCTATTGTAATCTGTAAACAAAAATCTTGGGGGAAAAGACCAAATAAAATATCATTCAGATATCTAAAGTAAAAAATACTTTAATGTATATCGGATCTGTAGAATTTTCTCCTATAGTTTCTTGAAGCCTTTTTCAAACTACTGTTTTGAAAAATCAGAGGGAAAAGAATTTGTAATTGGGTATCCTCCACTTCCAACATCTTACATACTTTTCCTGGGAAAAATCAGTAACAAAAGTTAAATGTTGCAGGGTTATATGAAGTAATTAGGAGTAAGGCAGAAAGGAAACAAACAGTTATGACCAGGCTTAATAAGGAATGTCAGACACCTCAACAGATCTCGTGAAACGGTGATTAGAAGTGGTAATACATATATGTCAGAATGTAGCCAAAAGAAGTGCATGAAGAAAGAAAATTTACTAAACACAAACTGATTAGGATCATGAGAAAATACTACCTTAGATTTAGAAATAAGTTGTGAAATATTCTTTTAACAGACTTTTTCACAGCTTATTCTTTGAAATAACTGTATGATTTGTATTTTGAGTCTCTGAATAGATATTATCTTTGCATTAGTTCCTTTCTCTCCTTCCAACTCTAAATTAAATTCTCATCTTAATCCAGTAGATAAGCATTACATTGATATTAGAATCTGAGGTCTCATATTGTATCATATTGCGTGGTCTTGATTTATACTATTTTAATTGTTCTACTGTTTTTATAAAGACCATCACATGGATTTAGAATGTTTTTTCACAATTATTTTATTTACAAAATATTTTATTTATAAAATTATTGTATTTATTTTCCTCAATTATTTTATTCTACTGTGCACCTTTTAACTTTTTCATTTTAACTTTGCATTTTTAAATCCTCTTCTTAAACACTCAAAATCGTATATGCTCAATACATGTAAGCATTTATCTTTATTTTTCTTTCTTAAATCCATGGTTTTGATGTCTTGTCTGGTTTGGACTATTCTCTTATATTCATCCTAAATAATGCCTATTTAACTCATTACAATTTTAAAATTCTCAGTATTTATTAAATTTGTAATTATTTTGCTAACTTCAATTGAATTTCTTTTGCTTTTAATTTTCTCACCTTATTCCTTTTTTTTAAATTTTACTTTCCTATCAAGCCCTCTACCTTTCCTTTACTATTTGAAACAAATGCTTTTCACCTCTTCTGAATTTTCTCATACATTTCCTATTTGATCTTAATAATAATTTTAGAGAGGTAAGTAAATATATTTCCACAAGTAAGAAAACAGTAGTTCACAGAAGCTAGCTGAGTTACTCAAGGCTACACACTAATAGTAGATAATACCAGCACTCCAACCTAGAGCTCCTGAAGGATCTGGCCTAGTGCTGGGACTCCATACGAGAAAACACAGTGTCTTTCCAAAGTATGTTCCAAAGGGTAACGTGACACAGAAGAAAAAAAAAAATGGTTTATGCTCAAATAAAATTTGGTAAATCAAAGTTAAACAGGTTTCTTTATGGAATATGAACAAATATGAAGTGTTGCCTTAAATTATTCGATCAGAGCATATGTTTTGTTTTGTTTTGTTTTGTTTTCATATAAAATATTCAAGGGATTAATGTTTGGAACATACATTGAGAAATAATGCACCATAAACATTATTAAGTGAAAAATTTGTTTTTCTTCATCTTATTAAAGGTCACTTCTGTGAAAGGGATCAACTCACCTTACAGGTAAAGCTTTAGTAGTTTGCTCTGGCAATTCAGGTGGATTCACAAACATCAATTTGAGGAGGAGTTGCAAATATCCGATATGTCTTGCCAATCTAGTACTGAGGACCCAGGCCCAATTCCAACTCTCTCCTTCTCTTCGTCCACCAAAGTAAATGACAACTGAAATTCACAGTTTAAAAAATTATCAGAACAGTCTTTAATTTAAGCAGCTTCTTTCCTCCAAATAACAAAAATACTGATAGTCAAATATCAATTAATGCCAGGTAGGTTTACATAATGTTTTATGATCTCATACTATTTCTTAACTACTTAAATAATTCCTCAATTAAATAACCTCCTTCAACATACAGAAGGTGTGTGGAAAATGGAAAGTTAACTAACTAAAATATGACCTAAGAAACCCAGTCAGAAAGACAACGCATTAAACAGAAGCATAACATGTATTTCAGATTCAAAGGCAAATGCCTTTTGGTTTACCACTACTTGCAGCTGTTGAAATTACCAGTTTCTCCAACAGCACAGAGAGTCAGTCTATTTCCTTTCTTGGAATGGAAGACACCCCCAAGAACAGGAATTACATTTTATTCTTCAACTTTGCTTTTGGATAAAACAAAAATTACCATCATGATCGAAATGCACAACTTCTTCTAACTTAAGCCAATAGCATACTAGTAATATCTGTGGAGCCTTACTTTCAGAAAAGATTTAAATATATACCATTAAGTTAATATAAAAGGATAAGTATGAAAAAGAATCCTGCTTCAATATTTCAACTAGTCTACTACAGGCTACTCCAGACAGGCTGTGGAAAAGCTCTTCCTGGCCAATTTATAAAATATCAAAAGGATCAATTTTCTCACCCAATCGTGAAAATCACTTACAGGCTTTAAGAGACAGAAACAAATAATGTTTTAGGTACAACAATAAGCCTTGACATTTTCCCCATTTTTGAAAAAAGATAGAAAGCAAAAACTTACTAAAGAATACATATAAGAGAGCCAAGAGGCTCAATGACACTGCTATTCCAAGATTCAGGTCGACGGTAAAAGCGAACAGTAAACCAAACCCTCCACATAGCAAAAGAGTAAGAAATACTATAAGCCATGAAAACTGAAAAAGAGGTTCAATCTGCTGTCCTGCGAAAGTCTTCATTTCATCTGAAAGATAAATTAACATGAAAATCTTATTCCTGTGTTGTTTAAGAGAGGCAACTTTTAACGCAATTTGAGATGTTCACGTTCTCAAAATAAACATCTGTTGGGCACCCACTAAGTCCCTATACAGCACGTCCTAAGCAATGTTCTCTTTTGATCAACATAAAACTCATTCTACAGGGCACACCTCTCCTCCTTCACACTTCACACACTCTCCTCCTGCATGCTGAGGATACTCAAAACCCTTTTTCATATATTCCCATCTGTCAAGACTTTGTTGATATTTATTTTTCGTCGTCTGTACTATATAAGCAACAGGGTATTGTTTCCGTACCCAAAAACAAAACTACTCTATGTGTCCTCACTACACAGCACTGCCACTCCTCTCTGATAGTCCCCCTCCCTTCCTCCTCCCCCATTCGCTCTTGAGAAACTCTGTTCTTAAAGATATAGATTGAGCCAAATGACCCCAAACAGGTCACTCTTTCTATTAAACTTGGGAAAATTCTTGACAGGTGATACTGAAACCTGTTCTTGAGGAATCAGTGAGATTCTGCCAAGTAAAAAGTGTGTGTGTTGGGTGGAGAATAAGGGGAAGAGCTGTGTAGGGAGGCTGCTAACAGAGGGAGCAACTCAAGGAGAGTGTACAGTCTACTCTTAAGAGAACAAATCGCCCCCTGCAACTCAGCATGGAGGACAAACAAGAAGTGGTGCTGGCAGACATGGCCATGCAAGGTGATAAGTTTGTGAAGGGCCCTGGATATCATGATCACAGTTAGCACATACAGAAAATGTGCGACTGGAGGATTTTAAATGGTGTCATGACACAACTGGTCTGTGTTCCAGAAAGAGAACGCAAATGACTATGTGGGGGATTGACCAGAGGGTAGAATAAACCTAACAAGTTCATTTTAGTAAACAATAAAAAACATACCCATTAACATAACTCCATATTTTCCTTTACTTCAAAACACATGCACATGTGCATGCACGCGCACACACACACACACAGAAACCTTGCTATGTATAAGGACTTTCTGCAAATATGTCCTTTACCTTCAAGTTTCTTGAGTAAGAAAGATTTCCCACTTCCCCACTGTGCATACAGTCCCACACAAATGGGTGGCTGCATGGTAGGTTCACTGAGAATATCTGCCAGGGCACTGCTATATAAGTCATAACCAAGCATGTCACCATCTGTTTCAGTAGGAGACAAGTGTCCTGTAATGATAAACAAACCAAATATTTATCTTAAAAAGCGACATTAATATTAGATAGGAGCATCCACTTTCATTTATCAACTCTTCAATTAGAAAGGACAAAACCCTTATTGTCAATGTTTAGACCGATATAAAAATAGTTTCAGAGATTTTAAGATTAATACAATATTTCATAGAACTTAAGAAACCTGTTGATTCTAAGATGCATCATTACCATGTACAACTAAGAAAAAAAGGCTGTCGAATTGCAACATAATGCTTTCCCATCCATCATTATAAGGCACATTTCAATTTCAAAGATGTTAAAATGTACAATACCCATTTTGGAGTAAAATACGGTAATTAAAATACAAACTAATACATAAGAATAAATTTAATGTGTAAGACCCAGATAAAGACAGCTATAAAATGTTACTGAAGAACATAATAGACAATCAGAGAATGGAGACATTCTATGGTCCCAGGCAAAAAGATTCAATGATTTAAAGACAGCAATTCTCCTCAAACTCATTTATTACTTTAAGGCAATTCAAATCAAATCCCATGAGAATTTCAAAAGAAAAGAAAAGCAAGAGGAACATGCTAAGAATAGCTAAGAAAAAAAAAATGTTAACTATCGAGGGGTGGTTGTCATTGGAGAATCAAAATATACTACGAAGCTATAAGAATTAGAACACTGAAGAACTGGTATTTCAAATCAGTGTGCAAACGAAGAATTAGTCAGTAAGTAGTGCTGAGAGTTAGCCATCCATTTATTGATAAATAAAATTAAAACTCTATATACACTATACCTTCACAAAAATAAGTTTCTGAAATATTTAAAAATTAAATGTAAAAAAAGTAAATCCATAAAAGTACTGTACAAAAATAAAGGGGCAACAAAAACTTTTTATTTCTTTCTTGGAAAAGGTCTTTCTTTCTCCACATAATACTAAGGTCAGAATTATAGAAAAAGACTGACAGAATAGACAACAAAAATGTTTAATCTGGGGATGGGGAACTAAAAAATGATCACCATCATCAAAGACTAAGCTGAGGAGGGGAGATGGGGTACAACATATAGGATGGACCCAGGATCACAATATCCATAACACATAATACACATAAAGTCAATTTTTTTAAATATTAAAAACTCAGAAAAAAAGTGGTCAAAAGATAAAATGACAGAAATACAAAAAGCCTACAGACATAGTAAAAGATCTCAATTTCACTAATAATTTTTAAATGCAAATTAAAAGATTTTTTTTTCCCCTATTGATCTGATTAGCAAGGATCAAAAATGGAAATACCCAGTGTTAACAAGACTGTGGGGAAACTGCACTTTCATATATGACCAGAGGGAGAAGAAACTGTTATGGCCATTTTGGAAAGTCTGTCAAAACTGTGCGCATCCACTGACTTGTCAATTCTGCTTCCTGGAACTTATCCCGAGAAAATAATCCTAAAAATAAAAGCCAATGGATGTATACAAAGATGTTTACTACAGCATTTGTAACAACAAAACAAACCAAATATTAACCAATAAAAGACTGAAATTACTGTTAGAACAATATAATGAAAAATCATGCAACAATTAAAGTAGGATATAGTTCATTATTAAAAACTTTTATAACATGGCAAAACCCAATACTTATTTTTTTAAAAGCTATATACATAAAACAATCGAAAGTACAATTTGTTTTGTATGACTGCGTGGTATGTGAATATATCTCAATAAAATGATGATATAAAAAAAAAAAAAAAAAAAAAAAAAAAGCTATATACATAGCATAAAACATTTTTATAATGGTAAAGAGAAGCCTGGAGTATTATTCAAACAATTCAAGACTTGATAGTTAGATAACAGACAATGGAGAATTTGTGCTTTCTACTATATTCAGGTCTTCATTCTTTACATTTAATGAGTGCACATTACTAATTGAATTAGAAAAAAAGATTTTAAAATACAAAAACCTGTAACATAAAAGAATCATACTTAAAAACAAGATCTGAGTAAGAAGCTAAACTGAAAACTGGCAAGATTCTACTATCCTGTTGGTTTCTGGACCCAACATATTTCTTTTTTATTTCTAGTAGAAAACTGTCCCATATTTCAAAACACTACATATGAATGAGTACATTCTCAAGTGCATTCTTTTCGATCAAAAACTATTTTAGTATAATATTCCAGGTGCATGCTAAATATCACAGAGGACACAAAGATAAGAAGAAACAGGCCTTGCCCTAGGAGTCGACATTTGGAAGGAAGAAAATTCTAAAAAGAAATACAAGAAAAAGCCATGTATAGAAAGTATATAAAAAAAATTATAAACAAGGTATCTAAGTATTCAAGTAAGGCAAAAATTTGATCTGGTTAGACAGACCAGATAAACTTTCATTGAGAAGGGGATAACTGACACAAACCTTGAAGGATGGATATGATTTTAAGAAGTAGAGAATAGTCATGGGGGTGGAGAGGAGTATCTGTGGTGGGCAATACCCAGGCAAAGGTATAGAACTATAAATGTGTGGGCTGCATTCAGAAAACAAATAAAAATAAATATTATTTATTTGGATAAATAATAGCACAACATAAACCTGGGAGAAAAATGTGATAAAAAACTTTTAGAAAAGTAGGGTAATTTTGAAGGTCTTAAAAGCTGATTAATAAATCTGCACATACTTAACTTAGAATGCTACCATACAAAAGACTGTCAGACAAAAGGAGTACTTTTTCACAGTAAAATAATAACTTTCTCAAATTTTATGTTCTCCAGAAGTGGTAAATGCAAAAGTGCTGTTGGCCTCTTTATTTTTCAGATATTTCAATAGAATACTGATTTTTAAAAAGCTTGGTCAGGAACAAAACCCCGATACTTACTGGCTCCAAATATTTGAGTTAAAATACTTTTCTGGTGGCTGCAGTCAATGTTGTAAGGAGTCTCCCCTGCTTTGTTGGGCCTATAAAGTAACCGTCCATCTTTTGGATTCCTTAAAAGAAGTTCTGCCAGTTTCCGACTCCTCCCACGAATAGCAATATGCAAGGGAGTATCTCCTTTCTGTAAAATAAAGGAGAAAATCTGAACTTCCATATTTTCTATTCATGGTGTGTATGTGTGTGTGTTTATATATATATATATATATATAAACACACACACATACATACACACACATATACATATCTATGTATATATAGAGACAATTTTCATGTTTCTGTAAAATAACAGAAAATCTGAACTGTTGATATTTTTCATACAGAATACAAATACAATATTAATTTGTATCTCTACCTTTACCCACGGTTTCTTTCTTTACCTTCTTACCTAGATTTTCTCAGATATTATTTCCCCCATAGCCTGCCAGAATGAAAGTCACTCTTTCCCCTTCCCTCAACCCACTGAAAAAGGAGAAGAAATTGGCTTTCTCCTAGAATATCCTCCCAGGCCACAGATCCAATTCCATCACAGGATGTTACCCATCCATCGTCCAGACATTTATTGTCTGAAGATGTCAACTACTTGCCAGTTTGGATGTATTATGTTCCCCAAAACACCATGTTCTTTAATGCAATTTTGTGGGGCAGATCGATTCATCTTTCTGATTAGGGTGTGACCTCTTGATTGAGTGCTTCCATGGAGATGAGACTCACCAAACTGTAGGCGATAATTTTGATTCGATTACTTCCATGGAGGTGTGGCCCCGCCCATTCTGCATGGGTCTTTGATTAGTTTACTGGAGTCCCTATAGGAGCTTGGACAGAAGGAGCTCAGTGCTGCAGCTGAGAGGAGCTGGAACACAACCTGGGATCAGCAGATGCCAGCCATGTGCCTTCCAAGCTAACAGAGGTTTTCCAGATGCCATCGGCCATCCTTCAGTGAAGGTACCCTATTGTTGACGCCTTTGTTTGGACACTTTTATGGCATTAGGACTATAACTTTGCAACCAAATAAACCCTCTTTATAAAAGCCAGTCCATTTCTGGTATTTTGCATTACAGCAGCATTAGCAAACCAGAACAATTACCTTCCTCAAATAATTTACATTCTATTTCCCACTTTTCTTCTCCATTTGTCTAGAAAGATTCAAAATCCATGCTGAGATCTCATCTAACACCAGTGATCTCATCAACTCCTATGACCTCTGTCATGTGGCCATCCACCATTACGGCAAGCCTTTAATGTATTTACCCTCCCTCCCTGTGGGCCCTGTATGCTATGTCTGCCCTTCTCTGACTACTATCTCTACAACCTCTTCTGCTCTCCTCACCTTTCATTTTTCCCTCCTCGCTTACCCTTTCCTGACATCAACCTATCTTACTCCTTCATCAGAACTTTGAGCCACTTCAACACGTCCTCTCCTAATCTGGTGGCTCCATCAGCCACCCAAAGCCACTCTCTCCAACTAGTTGGAGCTCCTCACCCAATAATCATTCACATGGCTCCTCTACATTGGTGTTCACCTGTGTTCATTTTCTCTGATCCCAGTGCTTGCAAAGCTGCAGGGCACTGCTAAAGGAAGTGATGATTCCACTATAAAAATCATTTAAAACCAGACATTCATTGAATCTTTACATTCAAGTAGCTCACAATTAAGTGGGAGAATATTAAAAAAACAGAAAATTACAATTCAATATAGTAAGTGCTATAGCAAAGGCTTGTGTAATGTACTATGAGGTGCAGAAACTGGAATAAGGCTGCCTGGAATTCAATATAAGTCTTTCATAAAGAGATGTGGCATTTTAAGTAGTCTTAAAAGTGAGCTGATTGGGAACCCACCAAGTAGACAAGGGAAAGATGGAAAAATCCAGGTCGAAAAAACAGTATGTACAAAAATAGAGATAAAAGGAGGTGGTAAGTTAGAAGGCACAATAAATAGCTAACCTTATATAGCTTACAATCTAGCAGGGAAGATTGGATAAACGGCACAATTATAAAACAAACTAGAATATGACACACCATAAATGAAGTTGTTCTGACCTCAGCTTTCCAATGATGATCTTAGTCACTCCCACGCAGCTCTCGCTTTTCCGTAACTAACAGCTGAATTCCCAAAACCAGCCTTGATTCCTTGCCCAAATTCCAGGCCCATATTTCCCAATGCCTATTGATAACTGCCTCCTGAATGTCTTATCAGCCCTCAAACTAAACATATCTAAATCAGATTTCATCACCTTATTTCCCCACCTCAATCCTATTTCTCCTCCGTAAACCTATGAGAAAGCAAAATTATCAACAGAATTTCTGCCAGACACAAAATTTCTGAAAACATAGGGAAGACATTATCCTGAACATAGAAAGCAGTGATGAACTAAGTAAAACTAACATGATTTTTTGTTCTTAAATTTATTTATATCAAATCCTCTATAAAGAGTCAGGTTCAAGACTTATATAAGTTTGCATCCTAAATTCTGGCAGGATATTCTGGCAGGATATTTAACCATATCATGTGTTAAATAAACAAACAACTGTTCCAAGCATTATGTGTACTTGTCAGCAAGCACCACATGCTGACTCAGAGCACAGCAACACAAAAAAGAATACCAAGTAGTAGTCTTTCAGGAAACTTATTAATTATTTAATGAGTATGAAATAATTATCTATAAATAGCATATCACAGAATTAATGAGGCTGTCTGGAACCTTAACCGCCACTTAGTCCAGTGGTTGCTCATTGTAAATTGGAAGACCAGGGACAGATCTGAGTTAATGGCAGAATAAGAAAAAGGCAATAAGGGAAGTTTTTTATAAAGCTAAACATGTTCAATTCCACAAACTTTTCTTTGTCTCTATGTCCTTCCTAGTTTTTAATATTCAAGTTCCCTTTATTTTATATGAAATGATGTTTAATATGGTAATGAGAGGTGGGAGGGTTTTTGTTTTTGTGGTTTTGATTTTTTTAATAATGTCCTCACTTGGTAAATAAAAAGCTAACACACACATTGTTCCTGTTTATTGCTGCATAGAAGAATAAACTCCATTCTGCAATGAATTAAGAAAGCCCAAATTATATCATACATTCAGAGGGATACATTTACAATATTTCTTACATCATACATAAATCAATTCACTTCTTTTCTAGGGGAAAATCAATTTGAAGTAGAAAAAGAAATAACCCCTTAGCGCTCAACTGAGTCCTTACCAAGGACTCAATAAATATTAGCTGTTATTTCATCCTCACCACCCTAAAGAGCATTGTGAGTTCAAACTTTAATCTCTTTTTCCTCTGTTCCTTCCTCCTCGCCTTCCTTCCTTCATAAACATCAACTGTAAATTATTAGATAACTTTAGCCCATCCCATGCCCAGGGCCCTGTGTTTGATGTGCGGACTATAGAAGCAATCAAGAATTAGTCCAGGTGTGTGGATGAAGTGAGATGGACGCACATAAAACCACTGGGTTCCCACCTAAACATCCCTGGATCACTTGTTTAAAGGATCCTCTGAGCCTTATTTCCCTCATCTGCAAACTAAGAAAGTAAAATCTATGCCAAAGGGTTTATGTGAGGCTTGAGTCACGCTTTTAACTATTATTTCTATCCCTAGCACCTAGCACAATGTCTCATTATAGTAAAAAAATACAAAGGGTGGCTCAACACCACCACCACCACCACTCAAACCAGCGGAATCGTGGTGCCACTCCCTCCAGATCTGCGATATAAGAGAGGAGAGGAGGGGAGAAAAGCCCTTGTCTTTGAACGTGAAGGTGACATCCATAATTTCCATAATTTGAAAGAGTTGACATATTTCCCTTTTTGAGCCCCTGAAGTACTGTTTCTACTTTTCCATCCCTTTATATGGTGCCAGACACTGTGCTGGGTACTAGGAATATAACAAAACATGAAAAGAGATATAGCCCTGTTTCTCTTGGAGCTTTCAGTCCAGTGGAAAAGACAGATGTTAATCAAAGAACTATACATCAGTACATACAGGGTGTGCTGAGTTACAAAGGAAAGATATAGAGCATGGTGGAGCACCAAAGGGGACCCGACTTAGTCTGGTGTGTGGGAGAGGGCTTCCTTGAAGAAGGCTTGAGTTGCTGATGTTGACAGTGAATCTTGAACTTGCTGAGGGGCTTGGATGAAGAGCAAGGGAGAGGCAAGAAGATGGATGATGGAAGAGAAAGAGGGTTGCACATGGAAGGACTGCGTGTGCAAAGACCCACCCCCATTATCTGCCCCACCTTGTACTACCATTGTAAGTGGAAAACTATTACACAAGGCTAAGTACTTACCAGGATCTAATTTTCCTGATGGCATACTCAGTGTATGAAGAACCCACAACCACTGCTTTCTTACTACTACTCTGATGGAAAAAAGGAAAAAAAAAAAAAGAACGAACCCGTTCAAAATTAAACTAAAACCAAGAATCAAGTCTATATGGAGGATTAACCAATTTAAAGTTAATTTTATTATGGAAAATATAAAAGTTTCTCTAAAAAGATTCAGGCAAGGAAACATGGTAGAACATTTTATCTCCTGTCAGTGAACATTCATGCCAGTCTAGTTTGAGAATCCATCTTTTGCAGCCCCTTCAGATTTTTTCCTCCTATTTATCCACAAAAGCTCTTCCCATGTTGCCATCCTCCCTGTATGGTGGTCAAAACAGAAGCACCCCATAACTGGTATTAGCAACAGAAAGGAAATCTGAAGGAGCTTTAATAACATACTGGGCCTGCTTAATTCTCAGCACACTGTTGGAATAACCAAGGAGATACCACAGCTTCAAAACCATAGCTTCAAAATCCCATGGAGATATCCCCAGCAAGTAAGCTCTCTCTCCACAAAATAAGATTAGAGACTGATTAAGTCGACCAGACATATGGGTCAGTCTACCAATAGCCTTCCTAAAAGTGTTCTCTCTGCATAAATGTTTTTACCTTATCTATAGCAGATACTTTAGCTCCTTTATCTAGCAGCAGCTCAACTACTTCAATATTTCTCATCTTGGTAGCCTTTATAAGTGGTGTTTCACCATCCTGTGGGCAAAAATAAAGTTTACTAGGTTAATAACTTTAATCGTGTTTTAAGTCGCATAGAAATACACATGTCAAGAATTTAAATATCTGACTCTAATAGTCTACATTAAAATGTTCTTAAGAAAACATAATTTTAAAAACTAAAAAATAAAAGTGCTTAACCTTTCACAATCAATTCATTTGTATCCAAATAATCTGATATCACTCCACCAGTATGGGATGTATCCAAGCTACTTATACGCCATACCTGGTAGCAGTTATCCTGTCCCCTCACATCTACGGCCTTTCTCCAGGTCCCACCACTGTTTTCCACAGCAGCATCTTCAGAGGCTACTTCCCATTCTCACCCACCTCCCCACCAACCAATCCCCCATTCAGCCTTTAAATGCCCAGGGCAAGCCAGTGTCCAGGTTTTTTCAGAAATGTATACCAACATCACTTCAGTTCTTAGTATACCTAAGGATCTATGTATAACAGGGGAAGCAATTTGACACAAGCAGTACACCTTTGGAAAACCTCAAAAGAACTCATGATGGCTTTCAAAACTCAAATTAAGGGGAACAGGATGAGACCACAGGAAAACACTGAATTAGGAAAGAGAGAAACCTGATCAGAAACAATAGGTGGTTACAGTGTCTGACATATGGGTCCAAAGAGAAAAAGAAAAAAATTTATTAAGAAACCACTTGCAAACCAGAAAGTTTCCCAGAACATTTTCTGCCCTAGAATAATGCAGTTATAATCTCAAGCAGATGAAATAGGATTGTCTTATGGATAAGTCTATAATTTTACTTTATTCATTAAGAATTCCTGTCCTTTCAATCCAGAATTCCCCATGGAAAACTATTACACATAAGGCTAAGTACAATCACTTAAGCCTTACATAGTTTTACATTTTTTATGCAAATCAAGTGAAACAGGCTTAAGTTGCTGGTTTGGGGAACCAACAACCACTCAAAAAGGTCTTTTAAAAAGAAATGTGCTCTGCATTCCAAACAACAGAAGCATAAAAGAATTTGGGGAAATGATCTGTCCACAATTTATGAATAGCTGACATTGTACTTTCTGGAAAATAACTGAAGTAACAAAATGCACACTGTATTTTACTATGAATACAAAACCTTTAATTGAATCCAGACTATTGTCAATGAAAGCAGTCTAAGTCCAATATAAGAAAAAGTTGATTGGAAACAGTAAGCTGTACTAGTATCCAGCATTAGGTTATTGCTAACAACGTAGAAATGTCCTTAATACCTTTGTGCATATTTCCGTATCAGGATTGCACTGTAAGATATCTCTCACCATTGTTGCATTTCCTTTCTCAACAGCCCAATATAAAGCAGTTTTATTGTCCTATAAAATAAAAAAAAACTATCAAAAGTCACTCACATGAGATACAATACTAAAAATGGCTATTTGTAAATGTAAATCATTATTTCTGCCAGAAAGCATTCACAAATCTCACCAAGAGTTAGGCAGCACAGTGGTAAATAATATTAACCCTTATTCTATCTTGGATTTACTTTTGCGAAGTTCTCTATAAAAAGAGCCTAGGAAAATTTAGTATTACCTGACTTAACAGTAGCATCACATAAATATTAACATAGTTAATAATGTAAACTATGCTTTTTGTAATGCAATCTTATTTCAGGAAAGTGCCCTGGGTTGGAAGTCATCAAATCTTGAGCTCTGTAATCCTGGACACTCACTTAAATATTAGGACCCTTGGCTTTTCATCTGTAATATGCTGTAAGTATATCTGCTCAATTTTTCCAAAAGATAACGCATGAAAAGGTAATACACAAATACATTATTTTCCACATTTTCAGCATTCTTAATCCCCACTCCCACATGCCTGTATACTTGGTCTTGATAAGATCCTTTAAAATCCTATCTAGCTCAAAAACCAAGAATAGATCAGAGACCTTGAGAGCAGAGATAGAAAACAAAAAAAAAAACACTGATTTAAAAGTGGGAAAAAAACAGGATTGGCAAATACAAAGCAGTTAAGTAGAGGCCTAAATGCGTGATCTAGAAATCACCTATTAGTGAAAACATGATTTCAACCCAAAAGATAGTGACCTTCTTCTGCTGCCACATTAAGATTCCTATACCAAAATCTCCCCAATGGCGTTCCCCTTCTCAAAAATGTGTAACAGCTTCCAAAGTTCTTAGCTTGGCATTCAAAACTTCTCTGGATGGCTATGGTGAATAAATTTTGTTGAATTTTATTGAATTTTCTCATTTTGTTACTCTACTACCCCTGTCTGAAATGCCCAGTCTTCCTCTTTTCCACATACATAAATTCAATCCATCTTTCAAATTTGGCTCAAATTCTACCTTCCCTAAAAAGTCTTCCTTAATGCCCACTTTTCCTACGTCAAGACTCCTACGTTTGAACTTTTCAATATGCAATCAATTATATACCACATTGTAGCACCACTTTTTATGTTTATATAAAAACATAAAAATAAGCATAAACTAAACACACAAAATCTTTCAAACTAAAATACATGTTTCTTAAAGGCAAGGGTCTTGTGTATTTCCATCATAGGATTTGGCAAAATATTTATCGTTTTGATTAAAAAATGGATCAGGATACAAGAGATTTTTGACTAAATACAAGGAAAAATTTAGCAAAAATGTAGACTGCTAAACAACAAAATGGACTATTAAATACAGTTTTCTTGTTTTTTTGTCTTTTTTATCTTGAAATACTGAATAAATTCACAACTTCAGACAAGGGTTTACCTAAAATTAATAACCTCTGTAGTTCTGTGTGTTATGAATACCTTAAAAAAATCCATGGGTACTACAAAGCGGCCCTAGAAAAGGTAGCCAGAATGTGGAAAAGGAAAATAACAACAAGAACAACAAGAATGGAAGAACAGAAGACAGGTGAAGAAGACAGAAATGGGGCCACACGAAAGAAAATAAGTCAGCAGCACGCACTCAACAGTGCCACCAAACGCCTCAGCGTCAGAAGCGAACGTATTTACACCGTCAGTAATGAAGATGCATTAGAAAAACGTGAGCCTCTTTTTGGTTTACTGTGATTTACCTCTCTCTAAATCTAATTTGATATTACTTCAGAAATTCTGTATTATTGACAATGAAATTTGATAACAGAGGCATCAGTTAAATCTACTGGAGTTTACCAGTTTATCTCCACAGTAAAGTCTGAAGAACAACGTTATGACAAACCAACACTCACAACCATTTACACTCGGAGATAACAACAGCACTGTAGCCGCACATACCTGTCCTCTAATGTCTATATCAGCATATTTCTGTAGAAGTGCCCGAACAATTTCAACATGACCACCTCTGACGGCGCCGATTAGCACAGTGTCCCCACTCTAAAAAAACAAACAAAAAAAACAAGGTAAACTGATGAAAAGAAAGAATAAATTTTGTTTTGAAGTTAAGATTAATTATTTATTAATATAATAGTTTTTCTTGGAAATAGAGTCACTATTTCTAAATAAGAAGAAAAATTTAATTAACTAATGTTAAGATCTAGTTTCGATAACTCTCAGAGTAAAGGACAGAGGACTTTATGCCTCAAATGAGGACTCTGAAATTCTATGACAAATGTAACCTCCCTTTACAAATGTAAATTAAATCAAACAACACAGTGGTTATCAATAACAAGATGACCATCTGAAAAATTTGATAATAAAAATTCCCTGAAATAATGCTATACAATGAAAGCCATAGATTCTTAAAAAAGAGAGTTTTAAAGGAGAGAGTTGGCTTCCAGACCAACATCCATGAATATTCTAATCAATTTGGCAGTTACAGGCCAGCAGTACCTAAGACTGATTCATTCCCAGGTACAAGGCTTAGATAAAGTCCACTACCTCATGAAGACCTCTTTTTGCCTGAAATTATAGTCAACAAGCAACAATCTTTATTAATTATATCTTCCCACTACTTTAAATACTGAAATGGCAATTTGGGTAATGGGCATAAATACTTTATCATTTACTGCTAAATTACCAATCAGTTGTAGGGGTGAGTTACGTAAACCCATATCTGTGGTTCAACTCAATCTTGAGTGGGTCCCAATGGACTATAAATCAAGATGAGATCCAGGTCCTTGAGGATTACTAAGTTTAGTAGTTTAGTGCCATGGGGTAGTATCTAGACTACTACATTAAAAGCAGAAATAAACCAAGGCAGACAAATTTTAGTTGAGAAGGCTAGCATGAACATGAGTCCAAATTAGTAAATTAATAAACGGTTACAAACAATTCACTGCTTACTATGTGCAATGCACTGTTCTAGGCACCGGGAAACAAGACAGACACATCTCAGCTCTAATAGAACTTACCTTCTATGGAGAAAGACAAGAAAACATACAAATAAACAAACAAAAAATCAGATAAATCATATGCAGATAAATTAAAATAGGACAAACATGATAGAAAGTGACTGGGTAGCTATTTTAGAGTGGTTGACTAGAGAAGACCTTTGTGAGGAGGTAACATTTTAGATGAAATCTGAGTGACAATCGGGAGCCACCATGTGAAGATGAGGAGGCTAAGTATCCCAGAGTGAGAACACAGCAGGTACAAAGGCCCCAAGGCAATAACAAGACTAGCATGTCCAAGAAAGGGAAAGAAAACTTGCATGTCTGTAACCTATTGAAACATGAGGAATCATTGTACCAAATTAGGATAAAGAGTCAGGCAGGGACAAGCTCATGCCCTGTTTATAAGCCAAAGATCTGTTTTGCCATAAATTCAAGAAGCCCATTAGACATGCAAGTGGAGACTTCAAGTAGAGAGCTGGTCATACAAGTGTGGAGCTCTGAGAAGAGGTTAGGATAAGAGACACAATTTTGAAAATCATTAGTACTTAATGCCTTGGGACAATGAATAACACCAGTCATGAACAACAACTATGGTGATGCATCAAGGACATTAAAGACTAATATTCTATGTGACATTTTCAATAACAATATTATTTGACAAAAATAAAAAAGGACATCCTTCACAAAGAGTGAATACTTTTTAACATTCATTTCAAAGGGAGAAATGAAACTTGTTATCTTAAAACACAGTATGTCATGCATGTAAGAATCTTGAAAGATGGTAAGAATCTTGAAAGATGGTAAGAAGTTAAGGTAATCCTCCACCAACTTCACTAGAAGACACATTTCAAATAGGTACCTACCCTATCAGGTATGTTCACATACGTTCCAGCATCAAGTAGATCCTGTACAATCTCCGTATGTCCCTCCTTTGATGCAATCATCAAAGCTGTATTTCCATCCTTATCTGTTAAATTTACATTTGGATTTCTCTTCAAAATTTCTTTCACCGACTGTGTGTAGCCTCCTTTCACTGCCACAATCAATGCAGTCATTGAATTCTAAAAAAAGGAAAAGTCCAAGAAATTAGTATATTGTGGAAAACATGTGATTTATGCTATAATCATAAAACTAACATTTTCAAATAGGTAGCCTATAATCAAAACAGTTATTTACAATAAAAAATGTAAATATAAATAAACAGACACATAGCAAAAACGGTCTGGAGGCCTCGTTTTTATTTTTGCAGATACGTTAATTCTCTTAGTTTGTTAGGACCGTTATTATATTCAATTCCTTAAATGATAATTTGAAATTGGATTCATGGACAATGAAAAAACCCTTCCCACTAATGTAATTAAGTATAAAAATAACTGACTCAAAATTAAACAACACACTCTAAGTTAAATAATCCAAAGTAAAGTGACTCTGACTTCAACTAACAATTTTTTACTATAAAACCCACCGAAGAAACTGAAATAAATCAAGGAATTAATAGCTATAGGATACTTCAATAAAAGAATAATACATTCTGTCTTTCACAACGATCTGCAAACCACATTTTGTAAAACCTTCTCATTTCAAGTGATTCTTCTTTAAAAATGCACATCTAATTTATATCAAATCACTTAATAGAAGAATTAGTTCATTACCAAAAGAAGTATTAAAATTGTTTCTTGAGATTTTAAGATGCCATAAATGTCCACATAGAAATATGTGCTTCTATATCAGTCTCAAAAACTAAGCCATAATTCTCTCATGTATTAGAATATGTAGCCTTCTCAAATTCTTCAGCAGTCAATAATCATATAGACAAGACACTCATTCACTTTACGTTCACAGTCAAGAGGAAGGTATCACTGCAGTGGCTGCCTAAGAACCATGCTCTATCTCCAAAAAGCATTAAGATACCAGACAGTCCTTGGAGTGCAGCCCCTGATAGCTTCTGCCAAAATGGAAAACAAGAGGAACTGGCTGATTTTACGCCAAGAAGTCAAGAACCATTTACAGGTTTTAATTGCTTCGATGAAGCAAGAGATTTGGCAGTATTTCTTTTCCAAATTTTTTATTATCCATCTCACATAATATAATACTTCATTATGTAAAGAATGTTCTACATTATCTTGAAGATTTCCTGTGCATAAATATTGCTTCTTGTAAGTAGATTATTATGAGCCCAAGGGAAACGTAAAAGATTTCTGGTCTCCCCAGCATAGTTAGTACAGTTCTGGGTATATACTGGGGGCCCAATAAAGAATTAATACCTGCTAACTGGTAATACGTATTTAAACAATTTTTAAACTTTCTTAGTTTTGACCATAGATTTCTGATATTTTTATCTGTTTACTGAAAGGGGAAAATAAGTCACAGCTAGAAAATGTAAAAAGAAATTACAAAACTATTTTAAATACTTAAAGAAAAGGTATTTTAATAAAGTATAATTTTGTTTTACAAAATTAAGAGTATTTCAATTTATACTAAGATAACTAAAAGCTATTCTTTATACAATTAGTTTTAGACTCACCAAATTTAGTAGGCATTAGCAACAGATCTTTAAAAGCATATATTTATAGTATATAATATATATAGTAAGCATACTTATCAGGTTAATAGAAAGAAAACACTTGTTTTTCTAAGTTAGTATCATTGAAGAACTGGAGAAAAATTTTCTAGGCCTGTACTAAGCAAAAATACTCTCTCTCTTAAAAGAAAAAACATCTCATATGAGAGGTTAAAATATGAAAGATACTTACAGCTCCTTCTTGATCAACATCAGCTCCCATGGCCAATAAATGTTTTACACATTCCAAATGACCCTTCCGTGCAGCCCAAACCAAAGGGGTTGTTCCATACTATTAAAACAAACAATAAATTTAAAATCATTATCAGAGTTGTCCTAAAAAAAAAAAAGCTCCCAACATGAATTTTGATAAAAATAATGCTTTAGAATTCTTAATAACTGTTTATAAACTAATGATAATTTTAATCCTAGATAAACCATATTTACATATCTTATTTCTTCTGAAAAGATGATTAACCATTAAATGAAATGTCTTTTAACTAACTCTAAGTTTTATAATGTGGCAATTTCTCCATCATAAAGTCAGACAGCACCTAATTTTTGACAAATTTTCATTGTTTCAAGTGTCTTATTAAATAGAACTTCAAGTTTAACGGTCTGATTGCACGCAAAAAGTGTAACAACCAAGTGCCAAACACAGCTCTAAACACTTCACCTGAGTTAACTTATTTAATCCTTATCACTAGGATAAGTACAAGTATTATCCACATTTTCACAGATGAAGAAACAGGCTCTGAGAAGTTAACAGGCTCTAAGTCACAAAGCTATCAGGAGGTGGAATGAGGCCCAGTGTACTCAGCAAACCTGGGGTCCGAGTGTGTGCTTTTAACCACCACCCCAAATTAGCCCCTAGACTTGAACACAAAAAGTAAACTTCAACCTAGAAACTGACTCAAAAGCACCTTTGGCTGGAACATGAGTTCAAAAGGCATCAGAGAATATAAATCATGTACAAAAGCAATGCATTATCTTTGGTGAGTCTGGCAATCAATAGACATACGAACACTCAGAATGAGCTTAAACTATACTCAGACCTCAAACTGAAATAAACATTCAATGAAAGCCTACTCTCTAAAGCACCCCATCTATTCTAGTTTGCTAATGCTGCCAGAATGCGAAACACCAGAAATGGATTGGCTCTTATAAAAGTGGGTTTATTTGGTTACACAGTTACAGTCTTAAGGCCATAAAGTGTCCAAGGTAACACATCAACAATCAGGTACCTTCACTGGAGGATGGCCAATAGCGTCCGGAAAACCTCTGTTAGCTGGGAAGGCACATGGCTGGCGCCTGCTCCAGAGTTCTGATTTCAAAATGCCTTTCTCCCAGGACATTCCTATCTAGGCTACAGTTCCTCAAAAATATCACCCTTAGTTGCTCTTGGGGCATTTGTCCTCTCTTAGCTTCTCTGGAGCAAAATTTGCTTTCACGGCCGGCTTCAAACCGTCTCTCATCTGCACCTCTTCTCTCAGCTCCTGTGCATTCTTTAGTGTCCCCCTTGGCTGTGGCAAGCCCACTCCTTCTGTCTGAGCTTATATAGCCCGCCAGTGAACTAATTCAGGGTCCACGCTGAATGGACGTGGCCACGCCTCCATGGAGATTATCTCATCAGAGTTATCACGTACAGTTGGGTGGGTCACACATCCATGGCAACACTCAAAGGATTCCAATCTAATCAGCACTAAAACTTCTGCTCCACAAGATTGCATCAAAGAACATGGCCTTTTCTGGGGGACATAATACATTCAAACCAGCACACCATCCAATAGAACTTTGTGTTGAAGGAAATGCTCTGTATCTGCACTGTCCAACATGGTAGCCACTAGTTACGTATGCCTATGATCACTTGAAATGTGACTAGGGTGACTGAGGAACTAAATTTTTAAATTTAGTTAACTTTAATTAATTTAAATCTAAATAGCCACATGTGGCAAATGACTACTCTACTGGAGAACACAGCTCTAAATTACGACAGACATCCCAGCAACTGCACCGTTGAAGGCTGTAGCCCTTGATGATGGGACCTAGTAACAGCTGGCCTTGCAAGGTGCCAATCCAGTACAGCACCTGGGGGCAAGAGCTAACCAAAGGGAGACGCCTAATGTGAGGGAGGCAGTTGTCATGGCCAGTGCCTCAGGGAGAAGGAATAAAGAGAACACAAGAACTTCCCAATGTCACCCCTGCATCTGTATTCTCATTCCAGAATTAAATTCTCATTTCTACTAGCCTGTTTTGCAGATAACATTTTCTCTGGCAAAATGCTTCCTGTAACTACCAATTTGAATCACAGACATCCTCACAGATACCGCACATAGACATTCATTATTTGTGAAGACTTCTTTAAATACACTAACTATAATGGAGCGCTCTCCCTTTGTGCACCTCTTGCATTTGATTTTTCTCTTTTTATATAATGGGATTATATGAGATTATATGCTACAATTTCTACTCTTCTCTGTTCCACCACATTATCCAGCTACTCTTCACCCATATTTTCAGCCGATAATCACACTTCCCTCATTACAAAGAATTCCTGACATCCACCAAGAACCTCCTCACTTTGTCTCCTTTCTATTTCAGAACATCTCTGAAGTCGGCTTCCAGAACTACCTTGGTGTCTCTATCTTCTTTTTCTCAAATTCTGGCCTCTTTCAAATGTGTACTCTTGATCCTGTCTTCCTCTGTTTCATCTAAAACCGTACTCTGTAATCTTTTTCCACATTATCAGTCTTTTCTTCTTTATTTCTTCTTCCCACAAACAGATTCAGGTCTCTCCTATCCTAACAAACTTTTCCAACAATCTATCCTCTTGACAAAATCAACACTGTCCTTTCTTTCAAAGTTTTCAAAAGAATTTATAATGGCTACTTCCAGTTCCTGACCCTAACCCTTTCATAAACTAATTTCTGCTACAAACACTGCAAATCCATGATTTCCAAGGTCACCAATAGTCACCTAAACACCAGCTCTACAAGTCTTTTCTCTCAGTTCCTTCTTTTCTTTCTCAAAGATCTGCAGAATTCCAAATGGTTGACTGCCCCTTCCACCTTGAACTTTCAATTCATTGGTCACCATTAACTTTATTTTTAACTGGAGAAGTTGCAGGTTTACAGAAAAGTCATGCATAAAATATGTAAAATACAGAGTTCCCATATACCACTCTATTATTAACACCTTGCATTGGTATCATATATTTGTCACAATTCATGAAAGAACACTTTTATAATTGAACTATTAACTATTATCCATCGTTTACAATAAGATTCACTGTTTGTGTTATACACTACTGTGACTTTTTTTAAAAAAAGTTATTCTAGCAACATATATACAGCTTAAAATTTCCCCTTTTAAACACATTCACATATATAATTTGGCACTGTTAATTACATTCATAATGTTGTGCTACCATAACCAACATCCATTACCAAAATTTTACAATCAACTCAAACAAAAACTCTGTACAACTCAAGCATTAACCCTTCATTCCCTATCCCCAACCCAGCCACTGGTAATCTACACTACAGATTCTGACTCTATGAGTTGACCTATTCTAAATATTTCATATCAGTCAGTTTATACAAACTTTGACCTTTTACGTCCGGCTTATTTCACTCCACACAAAGTCTTCAAGGTTCATCCATGTTGTCACATGTCTCAGAAATTCATTCCTTTTTAATGCTAATATTCCACTGTATGTATATACCACATTTTATTTATCCATTCATAAGCTGATGGACTCTTGAGTTGCTTGTATCTTTTGGTAATTGTGAATAATGTCACCATGAACAATGTTGTGCAAATATCTGTTCGAGTCCCTGCCTTCAATTCTTTGGGGTATGTAACCTAGAATTAGGGTTGTCAGTCATATAGTAATTCTATAGTTAACCTTCTGAGGAACTGCCAAACTGTCTTCCACAACGGCTGCATCATTTTACATTCCCACTAGCAATGAATGAGTATTTCTATTTCTCCACATCCTCTCCAACATTTGTAATTTTCTGTTCTTTTAATAGCAGCCATTCTTGTGGGTGTGAAATAGTATCTCATTATGGTTTTGATTTGCATTTCCCTAATAGCTAATGATGTTGAGCATATTTTCATGTGCTTTTTGGCCATTTATCTGCATATCCTTGTGCATGTTTGAATCTATTATGTACCACAGAAAAAGCCATGTTCTTTAATGCAATTTTATGGTGGCAGAATTATTGTAGGTGGACTTTTTGATTAGGTTGTTTCCATGGAGATGTGACCCACTCAACTGTGGGTGAGACCTTTTGATTAGATTATTTCCATGGAGGTGTGACCACACCCACCCATTCAAGGTAGGCCTTGATTATTTTAGTGGAGTCCTTAAGAGAGCTCAGGGGCCAACACTGACCCAGATGTGTGGAGACGCAGACAGAAAGATGTTTGGAGATGCTAAGCTAAGAGAAGAAGCCCAGAGTTTGCCCTAGAGAAGCTAAGAGAAAACCCCAAGACACTTAGAGAGAAAAGCCCTAGGAGAATAAGCAAGGATGCACAGGAGCTGAGAGAGAGAAGCTAAGAATATCAGAAACCCAGAGACATTTTGGAGAAAGCCATTTTGAAACCAGAACCTGGGAACATGTGCCTTCCCAGCTGACAGAAGTGCTCAGATGCCATGGGCCTTTCTTCAGTGAAGGATGAACCCTCTTGCTGATGCCTTAGTTTGGACACTACTATGGCTTAAGAACTATAAATTTGTAACCTCATAAATCCCCTTTATAAAAGCCAATCCATTTCTGGTATTTTGCATAAAGACAGCTTTAACAAACTGGAAGAATCCTCCTTGGAGAAATGTCTCTTCAAGTCTTCTGTCCATTTTTCAATTAGATCGTGTCTTTTTATTAAGTTGTAGGATTTCTTAATGTATTCTGTCACCATTACCTTTCACCAGTTAAATTCTCTTATCTCTGAGACACTTTTCTTTTCTTTCCAGCATTTCAGGAAGAAAATAATCAGCTCTCTGCTCATTTCATTCCATTACTACTGATCTCATACTGATCTCAGTTATAAAATCTACTCTCACATAACTTCAAGAATCACAGACAATCCCTTATCACCTCTAAACAAAATCTCTACATCTACAACTGCCTTCTCATTCCCCTTCCCTAAAAATCAGTTCTCAAGAGAACCTCCCTATTTCTGTCAACAATAAAATTACTCTCTTTCTTTTCAACTCATCCCACAGTGCACAATTAAATACTGATTTTTCTAAAACACAACTCTGTGTCGATCTACTACTCAAAGCCCTCAGTGGTTTGCGGTATCTACAGGACGAATATACAACTCTAGTCTGGCACGCCAGGCCTGCTTCTAGGTGGCTCCATCTCCTGCCACGATGCTCTTCCTCAAGACTCCTCTCCACGTCACTCAGCTCTGCCCACGCCCTGCCTCGAACTGCCACGTGAATTCACATTCTGTTGCTGTGTGTTCTCATGTGTCCCTGTGCCTAGTATGGTCCCCTCTCCTACTCCCTATTAATTTAAGTTCTACTCTTTTCAAGGTCTATATTAAATCTCAGTCTTCTATCAAATCTTTACTGACTACTCAGCCTTTGCATTTGACATGTCCTACTTAACCCCCCATGTCTCTAAACAGAGAGAATCTCTTCTTTGTTTTTGTATCATTTGTGTAAGTATAGTTATAAGGCACTACACAGTAATTACTGAACATTTTCTCAAAATGACAAAGAGTGACAGGTTAAGTAGTGTGGTACCCAATTCTGGAGGGACTCAAAAGCCATGAGAAACATATACATTATTCTATAGGCCAGAGAAGAAATTAAAGGTTTCTCCATCATTTTAAACTGTCAAATCAATAGGTAAAATTATATCCATTTTACACATACAATAAAACCTTAGTAACCTGAATTAGAAGACAGTCAATCTGAATTAATGAATAATCTCAAATACAATATTCTTAAATCTCATGTTATAATATAAATATTTGCAAGTTTCCTTATAGTTTTCACTCAGCTATTATTTTATGGAACACTAACAAAATGAGACACAACATGCATGGAGTAAAATGCATAAAACACATTAACCTGAAGTGTACTACGTAATGACTTTTTTTTTTATTCATTTTATTGAGATATATTCACATACCATGCAGTCATACAAAGCAAATTGTACATTCGATTGTTCACAGTAGTATTACATAATTGTGCATTCATCATCAAAATCAATCCCTGACACCTTCATTACCACACACACAAAAATAACAAGAATAAAAATTAAAGTGAAAAAGAGCAATTAAAGTAAAAAAGAACACTGGGTGCCTTTGTTTCTTTGTTTTATTTTTTCCTTCCCCCATTTTTCTACTCATCCATCCATAAACTAGACAAAGTGGAGTGTGGTCCATATGGCTTTCCAAATCCCATTGTCACCCCTCATAAGCTACATTTTTATACAATCGTCTGTTGATGACTTTTTATATTTGTATCTACCTGTATAACTACTATCCAGATCAAAATATGGAAGAATTCAAACACTTCTATGAGGTTAAATGACAGTATTTTACTTAAAGAAATTCATGCTCAGAATCTATTGCAATTACCAGAAAATGTCTAAGTACTAACTGTGTTCCTATATTTAGTTATACTGTTATTCATTTAAAAAAAAAAGAATATGATTATCCACAATGTGCCAAGTTCTAAGACAGATCATGGAAACATTGGAAGTATACAAGTGAAAAATAAAAGGAATATTCCTTGCCTTCATGAAACTCACACACTAGTGGTAAGAGAGACATGTAAATCAATCATTATAATGCAACTAGCTATGTACACTAATGGAGGTGCGTAGAGAAAGTACTGACGGTACAGAGGAAGGGGCACCTACATCGACAGGATAAGTTAAGGTGACGTAACAAAGGAGGTGTACCAGTTTATATATACTATGTCCCCCAGAAAAAGCCATGTTCTTATCTCGTGGGGGCCGACACATTAGTGTTAAGTTGGAACCTTTAAATTAGGTTGTTTCCATGGAGCTGTGACTCACCCAACTGTAGGTAATAACTCTGATTAGATAATTTCCATGGAGGTGTGGCCCTGCCCATTCAGTGTGGGCCTTGATTAGTTCACTGGAGCCCTATAAAAGCTCAGAAAGAAGGAGCTCACTGAGAGCTGCAGCTGAAGGACACACTTTGAAGACGGCCATTGAAAGATGACACCATTTTGAAACACAACCTGGGAGCAAGCAGACACCAGCCACATGCCTTCCCAGCCAACAGAGGTTTTCCAGATGCCAATGGCCTTTCTCCAGTGAAGATACCCGATTGTTGATGCCTTACTTTGGACACTTTATGGCCTTAAGACTGTAACTTTATAAGCAAATAAATACCCTTTATAAAAGCCAATCCATTTCTGGTATTTTGCATAAATGGCAGCATTAGCAAACCGGAACAGGAGGTAACATCTCAACTGGGCCTTGAAAAATAAGTAGGAATTTATCAGGTAAAGGAAGTAATAAGAACATATTTAGCAGAGAAAATAGAATTAAAAAGGTACAACATTCATAGAAATTCATAAAAGTTCATGGAATAGCCTTCCCCGTTACATGGGATCAGGCACCCAGGGGAGTGAATCTCCCTGGCAACGTGGAATATGACTCCCAGGGAGGAATGTAGAACCGGCATCGTGGGATGGAGAACATCTTCTTGACCAAAAGGGGGATGTGAAAGGAAATGAAATAAGCTACAGTGGCAGAGAGATTCCAAAAGGAGCCGAGAGGTCACTCTGGCGGGCACTCTTACGCACAATATAGACAACCCTTTTTAGATTCTAGTGAATTGGAGTAGCTAGCAGTAAATACCTGGAACTATCAAACTACAACTCAGAACCCATGAATCTTGAAGACGATTATATAAAAATGTAGCTTATGAGGGGTGACAATGGGATTGGGAAAGCCATATGGACCACACTCCACTTTGTCTAGTTTATGGATGGATGAGCAGAAAAATGGAGGAAAGAAAACAAACGAATGAACAAACAAACAAAGGCACCCAGTATTCTTTTTTACTTTAATTGCTCTTTTTCACTTTAATTTTTATTCTTGTTATTTTTGCGTGTGTGGTAATGAAGGTGTCAAGGATTGATTTTGGTGATGAATGCACAACTATGTCATGGTACTGTGAACAACTGAATGTACGCTTTGTTTTGTAGGACTGCATGGTATGTGAATATATCTCAATAAAATGAATTAAAAAAAAAAAACCCACATAGCCCATCAGCAGGTGACTAGATAAACCACATGTGGTCTACCTATCCAATGGAATATTATTCAGAATAAAAAGGAATGAAGTTCTGATACATGTGACAACATGAATGAAACTTGAAAACATTTTATGCTAAAGCGGAGTATGCCAGACAAAAAGGACAAATATCGTATGATTCCAATCATATGAAATATCCAGACAGGCAAATTCAGAGACAGAAAGGAATTAGAGGCTATCAGAAGCTGGGGGGAGGGGAGAATGGGGAGTTATTGCTTAACGTGTGCAGAGTTTCTGTTTGGGATGATGAAAAAGTTCTGGAAATAGTGGGGATGGTTATAAAACATTGCAAGTATACTTAATGCCACTGAATTTGCACACACGAAAATGGCTAAAACGGTAAATTTCAAGTTTTGTATATTTTTCCAGCATTTTTTTAAAAAAAGCTTGCAATTTATCATTAAAAAAAAAAGTTCATGGAATATTAGGCAATCTGTTGTATCTAAAAGTATCCTGTTTATGGAGAGGCCTAAGAAATGAGCCTGCAAAGATACACTGGAGCCAAAATGAGAAGCCTGGGTTTTATCCCAGAACAGTGGAAGCCTTCAGATCTCATGAAAAGCAAGGAAAAATGACATAATTAAATAAATATTTATTAAATGTTTGGGGTGAGTGTTGAGAATATGAAAACAAATAGAACAAAATACTGGGAGCTTTCTGAAGGTGATGACAAACAAGCTGAAGGTAAAGAATGAATAGAAGCTAAGGGCAGAAAAGGAGGAGAAAGGCACTCTACACTGCAAAAAAAAGCACCTGCAAAGGCATGCAAGGACCACTAAGAACAGATGAATTCAGGTGCCCACCAGTCATCTGGTAGGCTAGCATGCAAAGTGATTCCGGGGGACAGGCAGCAGGAGAAAAGGGCAGAGCGCAGGCAAGGCTTATCTTCAGACATCATATCAGGGAAATATGTCTCAGGATTTTAAGCACAAAACACATAATCAGACTCGGATTTTAGAAAGATCATTCCGGCAAAAACACAGAGAAAGCAGATAGGACTGAAGGTAAAAAGACCAGTAACAACAGAAAAAACGAGGGTTTGATGAAGACAGGGAGCCCATTATTCCTGTCTATTTTCTTGAGAATGATGAATGTGATATAAAATACACTGGGAGGATGCTTAGCACACTGTATGTTGAAGGAACCCATCTATGAGATGTACAGCTAAACAAAATACATTAGGATACATAATACAAGATACATTAGAGAAGGCTCACGAAATCATGTGAAAAGGCTTATAAACTTAGACACACTGAGTAGGCATAACATGGACGGTAACCTGGAAAGAGACTGCTGACCTACCTTATCAGAGCAGTTGACTTTAGCACCATTTTGCAGTAAAAGATGCACTATATCCGCATGGCCTCTTCCGGCTGCCCAAATGACTGGATAAACACTATACTGTTAGGACAGACAGGTACATAAATCAGTAGGTAGGTAGGAAGGTAGGCAGGTAGGTAGGTAGGCAGGTAGGTAGGTAGGCAGGAGAAGGAAGGAAAGAAGGGAGAGAGGGAAGGATTAAGGGAGGGAGGGGGGAGGGATAGAGAAAGAAAATCTTTTAGGAGGATATTTATAGTATGCATTTACTAAGCAAAGTAAATATCAAGGGAAGTAATACAAAGTAATACTAAAAAAATACCAACTTACAGACAACTGTCTACTTTTAAAACACAACATATTCATAATATATAATTGGTGACTAAGGATAAACTCAAGGTTAAATAAATATATTATTAACATATTTATTTTTATAAATTCAATACATCTAATATGATTATCTAACCAAAAGGCAAGACTAATGAGAATGTGAACTCTTTCTTTTATGATCCTTCTATAAACTGGAATGAAACAGTTTCTTAAGTTTCCAGTCAGAAATTGAGTCTCAAGCAGAAGAATAATGCAAGTACAGTCAATTCGCATTATTCTCAGTAATTATGTCCTAGAAAGTCACAGTAAACACTGAATTAGCAAAAAATGAACCATTGCTCTCAGGGAAATACAGGTTTGGGTTCCTTCCTGCAAGCTTCTGGTCACAAAATTTTTATTAACTGATCAATTCAGGAACTTACTTTATGTGTTTCTGTTTAAAAACACATTTAGTACATTTTGTTGATCATTAACACCGAATTCACGGCCAACAGCACTGTAACTCATGCCTGAATGAAGCCTACCTAACGTACTTATTTTCTCCTCCTTGAGCTTAGGAACACTTGACAGCACTTAGGGGCCATATTAAATAGTGAAATCACCAGCAAAAAGCACGTAAATGCTAAAAACCTGGTAGTCTCTACACTGTGGAAAGGACACTTGTTTACGCTACGAGAGCTAGGACACGAAGGCCGAGCGTGGCCTTACACGACCTCGGCTGGGAACGTGCACACGGGAAAACTCAAAATGTTCACCACTCTGCACATCTGTGAATAACCACGAAAGCCCCGTGGGGTTACAAATATATTTTAGTGAGTAGGCAAGTTTGCAAAAATGGAATCTGTGAATTATGAGGACTGACTGTATTAACATCTTTCAGAATGTACAGAAAAACAGTATGGTCATTTGGGAAATGGCAAGACAAATATCTCTTTTCCCTAAAGAAGTTCAGATTAAGAACGCATACGCACAGGAAATAGGCTAGATATTTCATTTGGAGATTTTATATACTTACAATTAACATTATAACTTTTGATTGATAAAAATTGAGAAATAAATTTAGCTTGATAAAAGTTTCTTGTTATTGTGTCTTGAAATCACATCCTGTATTATCTTCAATAACATCCAGATAATTCTCATTTACCATGAAGTCTAAAGTATCTCAGCCTTAAGAACTCTCTGGGATGACTTACCACTTACATTATAAATGAACTTTTGCTAGCACTTACCAGACCAGTGACACTGGGATTGGCACCGTGAGAAAGCAGCAGCTCTACCACTTCAGTGCGGCCTTTGTAACAAGCCCACATAAGAGCTGTCCATCCTCCCTAAAGAAAAAAAAGGAGAGGGAGACAAAACTTTGGTTGTCCTCCTAGCACTAAAATGCCATTAATGAAATTCCTTCTGTGAATATTCCTCATAAAATCATTGTTTTATGAATGCAATACTATGTAGTACTAAATTCCCAAGATACTCAGAGAAATATACAATAGTACATGCAATAAATCTCTCAATTCTTCAAATAATCACTCCAAATTTTGCATGATATCATGGATAAACAGGAAATGTTTGTGTTTGACTCTTCCAAATTCCCAAGATTTATTTTGGTTCCTTAAAAAACTGTCTTCAGAAAACTTTTTTATGTCTCTAGATATTTTCCTCTCTGTATGTTTCTAGACTATACAGAGGGGAGTCTAGCAATCATATTCAGCTCCCGCATTTAAACACACCCTTTAAATCTCGGGTCACTATACTCCCTCTTGCTTAAAGTTGGGGGGAATGTAAGCCAATGATCTATAGTTCATGACTTCCAGCAGTGGGACAGGTTATCAAGTATGAATTAACAACATACCTTTCTATTCTCTGTGCCATAGGAGCATTTTTCTCTTTAGTTACAACATAATTCAATAAAAGAGAAAAATGCAATCAAATTATACTAAGGAAGGAATGCTTTATTTTTTAAATTAGTATTTGGACCAATCCACATTTGGTTCTGAGAATATAAATCTCCTTCTTCCTGATCCTGTTTCATCATCACTAAAAAATGGATAAAAATACTTGCCCTAACCCTAATCTGGAAAAGGCAAATTTATAGAGGAGGGAAAACAGGTCAGTGATTGCTCAGGGGTTAGGGAGTGGGTGGAGGGGTTAATTATAAAGGAGCAGAGCTGTTCCATATGGAACTGTGATGGCAGATACAGGACTACACATTTGTTAAAAACAACCAAACTGTACACCACAGAGAATGAATTCTATTGTATGTAAATTTTTAAAAATCAACCAGGATATGGGAAGGAAAGATAAAATGCAGACACAGACAAATGAACTTAACTGTGTTATAAATGAGTCACATAACCACACAATAACTTAGAAGCTAACCTATGTAACTTTGGAAAGCAGTATTTTGATTTGTATACTATAATGCTAAGACCAAAAGAACTGTAAATAAACACTATGTACTTAGTAGGTAAATCTATTTCTCACAGGGTATGGGTTAACAATTCTGAATCTACCTTGCATACTAGAGTTGAACAAGTAAATAAATATATCGTATGGATAATGAGAGCCAGATTTCTCAATGTCAAAGAAAAGAGTTACAAATTAAGGAAAGGGCATAAGGCTACAATGAACCCTGTGGTACTGGTTGTAGTCACCAATTTGGACTGATTTTTTTAGATAGATAGATAGATAGATAGACAGACAGACAGACAGACAAGAGGAGACAACTCTTCCTTACAGAATTCCAACTCATAAACTAGAAGAATAAGGGAAAAAGAAAAATCACCATTTAGAACCACAGTAATAACTGCTGCAGGTAAGATTCACTTACGGATGCTAAAATAAATAGACAAAAGTTTAAACAGAAACAGGATATCTATATAGTCTCAAAGTATCTTCCCCCAAATACTTAGTAATTACAAAGGGGAAAACAGTAATCTACAGCGGAAAATCCTGGCACCCAGCACCTTAACCAAGAGGTAAAGGTCAACATCACTAGCAATACAGGCTATCGCGTACCCCTGAAACTGAGGCATGAGGAAGAGAGCATCCCCTCTGTGGTGTCCTTTCCAAGAATGCATGATCTCAGTCTACTCATGAGAAACAGTGAACAAATCCAAACTGAGGGACAGTCTACAAAATTCCTGACCTGTACTTTTCAAAAGTATCAAGGTCAGGCAAAACAAGAAAAGACTCACATGATTTATTTAGGTCAGAGTATACAACTGGGCATGTCTAAGACTTTTTAGTCAGTTCAAGTCTTAGACACATCAATATTTTATTCTGTAAAATGCTTACCCGGAAATTTTATCCAATATCATGCCTTCACTTAAATCTCTATAATGTCCTCCACACAAGAATCTATGAGATAAAAATTTAATCTCAAGAAAATTATGCTCAAATTCACAAAATGAAAAGATTGGAAGCCACCAGCTTTTAAAGCCTTACAGCAATAAATTTGTACTTTGTGAATTCTTTCTTCAGTTTTGTGCCTGTTAAAAGTTCCTTCCAAGAAAGAATCCTCACTAGAATTCTCACTGCTATACTCTGGAGCTTCTTCCTGACCCCGGGAGGACCCTCAGTGGCCACTCACCTCTCCTTACAACCCGTCTCAGGGATTCTGTCTTCCTGCACAATCCGGCAGCTACTACCTCCCACCTAATCCTTTGAGGCTTGGTTCCTTCAGTGCTAACTGCTAAGGAAAGCACAGTCCTCCATTCCCCAACTTTTGGTGTCTTAAAATCAAACACAAAGGCCTTTTAAATGCTAAAAGAGTTTGTTAAAAAAGAAAAATAAACACATAGAACCAAAAAAAGCTTAAGACATCTTTTTTTTCTTTCCAATTCTTACCAAGTTTTCATACCTTCATAAGGCACACTTTTCGAGTCCCTAACTCCATTGCTAATATGTATGTAAAAAATGATACAGGAGAAAGCCTCTGGAGTAAGGCAGATCTGGGTTCAAAACCGAGCCTGACTGCTTAATAGCTGCATGACTTTGGGAAAAGATTAACTTTTTCCAGTCTCAATTTCCTGAACTATATATTGTGAACAAAATTAACCCTAGGCCATAAGATTGTTCTGAGGATTCAATTAAATGATATAGGGGCTGTAAAGCACCTAAAAGTTCCAGGCACACAACAGGTACCTAATATTGTTAATTCATTTGCCATACTGATATGGTTCCTTTAATAAAATATTGAGAATATTACATTTCCCTTCCATGTTATCTATCAATAAGATTAAGAACACCACATTTTATTCTCAGCTGGTATATCTATCTTTTTGCCCAGGTTACTGATATTATCTTATCTCTTCAACCCATTTTAAATTTATATTAATTTTTATACAATATATATAACTAACAGCAATGGATTCAATTTCCTTTAGGAAGGAGGTAGGATACAAATGGTTTTCTGTATCTTCCTATAAAAATGAGTATACCACCTCATTTTTCACTAAATTTTGAGAATAAATATAAGATAATGGGTGAAAACCACTGTGCAAATTAAAATATACTATAATATACTATTAAATAGTAGAATGCTGCAGTTTTTAAAAAGCTCAGACCACTTATACTTTGTGTGCTGGTTTGGATGTATTATGTCCCCCAAAACGCCATTATCTTTGATGCAGTCATATGTGGGCAGGAAAGTATTGGTGTTGATTGGGTTGGAGACTTTTGATTGGATGTTTCCATGGAGACGTGATCACGCAACTGTGGGAAAGATCTTTCAATGGATAATTTCCATGGAGGTGTGGCCCTGCCATTCAGCATGGGCCTTGATTAGATTACTGGAGCACTACATAAGCTCAGGCAGAAGGAGCCAGCTTGCTGCAGCCAAGAGGGACACTTTGAAGAACACACAGGAGCTGAGAGAGTAGCTGCAGCTTACAGAGACATTTTGGAGAGAGCTCAGAGCTAAGTGAAGCTAAGAGAGGATAAATGCCCCAAGAGCAACTGAGAGTGATATTTTGGAGAGAAGCTGAAGCCTAGAGACGAACGTCCTGGGAGAAAGCCATTTTGAAACCAGAACTCTGGAGCAGACGCCAGCCACGTGCCTTCCCAGCTAACAGAGGTTTTCCAGACACCAATGGCCATCCAGTGAAGGTACCTGATTGTTGATGTGTTACCTTGGACACTTTATGGCCTTAAGACTGTAACTGTGTAACCAAATAAACCTCCTTTTATAAAAGCCAATCCATCTCTGGTGTTTTGCATTCCAGCAGCATTAGCAAACCAGAACACTTTGTAAAAAGGACTATCAGCTAAGTAATATATGTTTTATACATCAAGGCAGACAATTTCTTTCCTTTATTCTACTGTTAAAATTAACCTTTTTAAAGGTTGAGTGACTTACAGAATAAATAAGCCAGAAGTGAGTCCCTTTTCTTCACTTTCATGCTTTAAGTAGATGCCAAGATCAAATGAATGAAGTGATAATTGAGAAATATTTTTAAAACTATACTATCTCCCTCTTCCTAGCTAAAGGAAACATTTTTAAGAGTTCTAAAACAATGATATATATTTTTAAAGGGTAATAAGTTGTTTTTAATAGTATTTCAGAATTTGTAAGTCTGAAGTAAACTGAAAATGATGGTTATTCTAAAGGCAGTATATCATCTGGTTTTTAAAACATTCTTGAGGGCTATTTCAAAGCCCACTCCCAAATCCCAAAAACATTATTATAATATCACCTCATACATAAAAATACCAGATTTCACACATATCTATTATTGTTAAGATTTCAGCTAATTAGTAGCATATCATAAGAAATACACATACCATATCTCGGTGCTCCAAATTAACCCCACATTTAAGAAGTTCTTCCACGATATGTAGGTGCCCTTCTTTTGATGCCGATATAAGTGCTGTCCAGTTGTCCTTGAATACATATACAAAATTTTTACCATTTTAAAGCCAAAAATAACATTCCAAAGTGACGAAAAATAAATTCAAATTTACATACCAAATGATCATACCAAGCTGACGTAATCTGACATGCACTAAACTAACACTAAAGTACAAGCTCTCTTAAGAAAAGAATGTATCTATCTACTTGTACTACCACTAGTGGTGTAAAAATTGTTTCACAAGTCCTTGTTCAGTCTTTTCACTGGACTTCTAATCACATATCGTGTGCTTTAAAAAGTGAAAAGATGGCTATTAAAAGCTCAACAGTAATCCTTGCCGCTACCAACCATTATCATACCTGGAAATTAAAGGACCTGCAATCAGATTCAAGAGCATATTCACAGGCTATTAAACTAGAGTGATCACTTATGATGAGTTTAGAAACCATGTATTAAAGAAAAGAACTGCTCTTTATTTTTTAAATAAAGGATGCAAGTATCTTATTTATAAGTGTAATTTAATTGAAATGATTGTTTAATTAAAAAAAAAAAAAAACAGTTCTGTGACCCTGAAAAACAATTCTTGGGGACATTTGCACACTGATGGTTATGGTGGCAGGATTTGCCATGGATGGAGGTGGCCTAAGGGTACACTGACTGATGAATGGAAAGGGAAACTGAGGTATATGCACACAATGGAATATCAAACTAGGGGCTAAAAGAAGGAATAAGTTGTGAGGTATGCGACTAGGTGAATGGACCTTGAAGACAATATGTTGAATGAAATAAGCCAGAAATCAAATGACAAACATTATAACGCCTCACTAACATGGACTAACTATAATGTGCAAACTCTAGAGAATTGAATCTGAGAGCATAGGTTATCAGGGGAAGGCTATAGTAAAGGTTTCTAGATTGTACTCTTACAGCAGTAACATCTATTTTTGAGTTGTAATGGTTATATTAAATTCTGAGATGCTGAGCTTTTGTGTAAGACATGGTCGGTCCCTGAACTTTGGGTATCTGTGTGACACCTGAGACTCAGAACCAGAGTTCAGCAGCTATGAAAGTCAGCATTATCCCATACAGCAAATATTAAAGAAGCCAGAAAAGAGATCAGACTTCAATTAGAGATATGAATGAAATGGCCTTGGTCCTGAAAAAGAATTTAAACTTCAATTAGAGATATGAATGAAGCTGATCTGGTTAGGACTAAGGCAAATCAGACTAAAGGGTAAAGGACGATATTGACGGTGTTTTAAAACTGCAACTTCTGTGTGAGACCAAAGAAAGAGATATTTATTTGTTGTAAAATCTATATTTTTCTGTAGCACACTATATTTAACTTGTATGGTCAGTTTATACAAACACCATAAGTACACAGAACTTTGAATAGACAGTGAGATCTAGTTGGTTTGTACAGGTTGGTGTGAACCCCCAATACATCCCACAGTAATTTGGGCAGAGAATAAAAATGTATTTGCAAAGCCCCGTTGAGGGACTGGGGAAAAATGTGGAAATACTAAACTTCTCCACCTGGGGAACTTCCCTCACAAGCACTGGGAACTACCAATTTAGAAGGCCAAGCCCTCAATCTTGGGGCTTGCCCTTAAGAAATTTGTTACTGCAAAGCAGAGGCTAAGCCTACTTAAAATTGTGCCTAAGAGCCACCCCCAGAGAACCCCTTTTGTTGCTCAGATGTGACCTCTCTCTCTAAGCCAACTTGGCAGGTAAACTCACTGCCCTCCCCACTACATGGGACATGACTCCCAGGGCTGTAAATCTTCCTGGCAATGTGGGACACGATTCCCAGGGATGAGCTGGACCTAGCATCGTGGGATTGTGAAAGCCTTCTTGACCAAAAGAGGGAAGAGAAATGAAACAAAATAAAGTTTCCGTGGCTGAGAGATTTCAGATGGAGTCAAGAGGTCATTCTGGAAGTTATTCTTATGCATTATATAGATATCCCTTTTTAGTCTTTAGTGTTTTGGAATGTATTTGGAATGAAATACATGAAACTGCTGAACTGCAACCCAGTAGCCTTGATTCTTGAAGATGATTGTATAACCATATAGCTTACACAATGTGACCATGTGATTATAAAAACCTTGTGACTCATACTCCCTTTATCCAGTGTATGAACAGAGGAGTAGAAAAATGGGGACAAAAATTAAGTGAATAATAGGGGAGGGATGGGATGTTTCGGGTGTTCTTTTTACTTTCATTTTTATTCTTATTTTTATTCTTTTTGGAGTAACAAAAATGTTCAAAAATTGATTGTGGTGATGAATATACAATTATATGATCATACTGTGAACAACTGATTGCACACTTTGGATGACTGTATGGTATGTGAGTATATATCAATAAAATTGAATTAAAAAAATAATTTTTGGAAAAGAGAGAAAGTGCGAAGAAATGTAAGCCCCTTCGAACAAGGGTTTATCACTGAGAAGTACTATCAGAAGGGACCAAATCCTTCTGGTCATTATCATATGTAATGATATCTACAATAAGTTACCATGATGGGGAGCTACTAAACAACATGGACATTGTTGAGGCAGGCATTTAATTTTATGTATATGTGTTCTCTATTTAGCCAGTTCCATCTATATATAAAAGTCATGAAGAACTGATATCCTTTATTAAAAGGAAAAATTTATCCCTTGCATGACTTTTCAAAAAAAAAAAACTGATTAAACACAAAGTTGAGATATATCTGAAAGTACAATTTTTAATCTATAACTTTTGAATCACTTCTTACAAAGGAACAGCAAAGTTAAAGAAAAGAAGACGACAAATGAGTAAATTATTTTAATATATACCAAATCTTCCAGATTGCAATTAGCTCCATTCTTAATTAATTCTTTCACTATTTCCAGATTGCCTTGTTCAGCAGCTATCATCAGTGGAGTCTGGCCACACTAGAAAATATAAAAACCACAGGTAATTTGTCAAGACACTGTACTTTTACTGAATACTACATTTAAATACGTCAAACGTACACTTTCATGAAGGTTTGTTAAGTATTAGTTGTGTTTATTACATTTCTTTAATTTAGAAATGGTTCTGAAATCTTAAGTTTTTAGTTTACCAAATGTCAAAGCAAAAATAAAACGCAATTTTTCTTACCACAGCATTAGTAATCTGTTTTTGGCACTGAAATTCTCATTTAGAATAGGTAAACATGCATAAATAAGTAAGTAATCATGGCAATGTATATAATAACCTCAAGATAAACAAATTCTCTAACAATAAATATAGAATATGATATAGAATATGGTTTTAATCATATACAGAAAACATTTTATGTAAAACAGAACTAGAAGGAAAAAAGGAAAAGAATAAATAATACAGGTGCTATATCCCTTCTAACCTTAACTGATTAAACTTACAAGGCTTAAATATTTATTAAGCACCTACTTACTGTGTGTATATCAGTGTGGGGGGAAACATGGCTGATTTTTTTAAATGCCAATTGGACCACATCATTTCTCTGCTTAAGACCCCTTCAAGAGTTTCCCATTGCTCTTTTGCATAACAGCCAAAATCCTTACCATAGCCAGCAAAATCCCTGAATGATGGAGAAATCATGGCGGGTCTACCCTCAACCTCGTCAGGTGCCATTCCCAATCCACCAATGTACCCGCACACCCTTTCCCGCCTCCACCTCAGACAAATGCTTCCCTTGCCCCCACCCACTTAACTACCACCATCCTTAGGTTCTTGGGTCAGATAGCCTCCCTTCACGTAAGCCTTACTGATCCCCTGGTGCCCTATAGTTTTCCTTTACTATACAAATCATTGTTTGCAATGACATTTTATTTGTGTGATTAACTGATTTTTGTCTTTTTCCCCTAAAGGCTCTAAAAACTATAGGGGTGGGAAACAAGTCTGTTTTGTTTATTTGTTTAATACTGCATCCCCAGGGTGAGGGGCGGTGACTAATACACAGGTACTCAACTATCTGTTGTGTAAATGAACAAGCAAAATTTCAAAGAATGTAACGATCTATTACACAACATATAAATAAGCAATTAATAAGTGACAAAATATGATAGATGCTATTACAAAAATATTATAAATAAAGTGTTAAACACAAATACTGGTTGAAATAAAGTATCACTTTAAATACAGACATTCGTAAATAAAATGGATACTAAATTATATGTGGCAATCACATGTCATTCAATCAAGGACATTAAGGAATGGGATATTGGGCATAAATACATTTTCCAGGTAAGAAAGTTTATCCTTTAAGCATTAAATGTTATTATCCCTTTTGTGATAACTATTCTTCTAAAAAACAATGCCTGCATTGCTACTTTCTTAAACAGACTACCTGAAACATTAAGGTTATGATTCTGAGTCTTAACTAGGGATATCAATTATTACACTGTGCATGTCCTTCTGCCAGTTCCCACTTCTCTTGGAACACCTTCAATAGTATCCTTCTCCCTCCTAATCTACTGTGATAAAAGTGAGGTGTCAAGGTCATTGATCTAATATATAAATCAAAGTAAACTCTGAATCCATGGCCCTAAGGACATCAATTTTACCTGGTAGCTTTCAAAATAGTAATTCCAAAGACTCAGAGGATTTGTTTACTTTCTGGGGTCACAGTCAGAAGTCTAACTTGTTTACAGAGTAAGAGAGAAAAAGAACATAAATGTGGTACTAATACCTACAGTAAAAATTAGAAGGAGTAGCTAGAAATAAGTCAAACTAAATACTTGAATAGCCATAATGTTCTCCTGCAGAAACTGCTAGCTGCCTACCCAATAGCCAGAGTGCCAGGATTTAGTTGTGTCCAGCTAAAACAACTCACATTTTTCAGCCTCGCTTGCAGCCAGAAATAATAAATAATATGACACCGCTCTGGCCTAAGCAGAAGTCACTGGCTAGTCTCCTAGGAAGCACTTGTAGTGGGCCACTCGCCTGGGCTATCCCTTTCCCTTCTTCTTGCCTGGGATGCAGACACACTGGAGCTGGCCACATGGCCAGAAGGAGGTGACAGGTGCACAGAGAGGAGTGGCCAGAGCGGGAGAAAGAGTCTGGGCCTTGACGACTTCAGGAAGCCACCGTATCAGCCTTGGAATGGCTCATCCAGCTTGTCATTATGTGAGAAAAATGAAGCCCTTAATTTGTTTAAGCCCCTGTTTCAGGAGCTGTTACTTGCAGTCAAAAGCAATTCATAACTGACATGCTTTTTTGTAACTACACTGTTAAAAAAGATAAATGATTTTCAGGAAAGGTTACCATGACACTGTTACCATGAAGTGGAGACAGAGTAACTCAGAAACAAAACAACTTCATTCTTGTTATAGATGAACTACTAAAATGAAAAGGCACCACCGCTAAAGGTCCTTTCCATACCTAACTCCACCCATCCCAGCAAATCCTAAGTCCATCTCTTTCCAAAAATCACAGGATCATATAACCTTTGCTCTACTTATAATGACCTCATGTCAAAACACACCAAAACAAAACACAACACTTGAAACAACATGCTCCACCACACGTATAGTACTTTATCACAAAGTACAATAATGTACGTATTACTGGTGTCCCAGAAGAAGAAGAGAAGGGAAAGGGGGCAGAAGCAATAATAGAGGAAATAATTAATGAAAATTTCCCATCTCTTATGAAAGACATAAAATTACAGATCCAAGAAGCACAGCACACTCCAAACAGAAGAGATATGAATAGGCCTATGCCAAGACACTTAATAATCAGATTATCAAATGTCAAAGACAAAGAGAGAATCCTGAAAGCAGCAAGGGAAAAGCAATCCATTACATACAAAGGAAGCTTAATAAGACTATGTGCGGATCTCTCAGCAGAAACCATGGAGGCAAGAAGGAAGTGGTGTGATATATTTAAGATACTGAAAGAGAAAAACCACCAACCAAGAATTCTGTATCCAGCAAAGCTGTCCTTCAAATATGAGGGAGAGCTCAAAATATTTTCTGACAGACAATGAGAGACTCTGTGAACAAGACACCTGTCCTACAGGAAATACTAAAGGGAGCACTACAGGGTGATAGAAGACAGGAGTGTGTGGTTTGGAACACAAGTTTGGGAGATGGTAGCACAACAATGTAAGTTCACTGAACAAAGGTAACTATGAATACGGTTGAGAGAGGAAGGTGGGGAGCATGTGAGACACCACAAGAAAGGAAGAAAGATAGAGACTGGGACTGTGTAACTTGGTGTAATCTAGAGTATTCAACAATTGTGATAAAATGTACAAATATGTTCTTTTACGAGGGAGAACAAGCAAATGTCAACCTTGTAAGGTGTTAAAAATGGGGAGACATTGGGGGAGGGATGCAATCAGCATAAACTAGAGACTGTAACTAATAGAATCATTGTATTATGCTTCCTTTAATGTAACAAAGGTGATATACCAAGGTGAATGCAGATAAGAGGGGGGATAGGGGAGGCATATTAGACACTTGACATTGGTGGTATTGTCTGATTCTTTATTCTACTTTGATTTAAGGTTATTTTTCCTTTTGCTGCTTCCTAGCTGTCATTTTTTTTTCCTCTTTCTTTTGCCTCTCTACCTTCTTTGACTCTCCCTCCTTCCTTGTGGAAGAAATGTAGATGCTCTTATATAGATAGTGGTGAAGGTGGTGAACACATAAATGTATGACCATGCAGAGAACCATCGATTATTTACTTGGGATGGAATGTATGGTGAATGAACAAAACCATATTAAAAAAAAAATGGGTTGATGACAAAACCTCGAGGGCAATATACTGAGTGAAATAAGCCAGACACATTAGGACAATTATTGCAGGGTCTCACTGATAGGAACTAATTATAATATGTAAACTCATAGACATGAAATATAAGGTACCAAGATATAGGACGAGGCTTAAGAATGGGGAGTGGTTGCTTAGTATGAGCAGAATGTTCAATTAGGACGAACTTAAATGTTTGGAAATGAACAGGGGTGTTGGTAGCAAGATGTGAGAATAACTAACAGCGCCGAATGGTGTGTGAATAAGGTGGAAAGGGGAAGCTCAGAGTCATATATGTCACTAGAAGGAAAGCTGGAGGTCAAAAGATGGGAATGTATAAAACTGAATCCTATGGTGGGCAATGTCCATGATCAACTGTACAAATACTAGAAATCACTTCCATGAACCAGAACAAATGTATGACAATACAATTAGAAGTTAATAATAGAGGGGCATATAGGGAAGAACTATATACCTATTACAAACTATATACTACAGTTAGTAGTATTTCAACATTTTTTCATAAACAGTAACAAATGTACTATACGAATACTACGAGTCAACAATTGAGGGGGGTTGGTTAGGGATAGGGGAGGATTAGAGTTTCCTTTTCTTTTTTTCTTTTTTCATCTTTCACTTTATTTCTTGTCTGGAGTAATGAAAAGTTTCTAAAAATTGAACAGAAATTAAGTGTGATGGATGCACAGCTGTATGAGGGTACCCAGGGGCAAGTGATTGTACACTTTGGATCTTTGGATAATTGTATGGTATCCGAACAATCTCAATAAAAATGAAAAAAAAAAATCATCCTTTGTTTAGAGTCTCTTTGTAAGCACATAACAAAATGTAGTTCATAAATTTAGAGTTCCACTTCATTGTCTTAACCAGGAGAACAACATCCAGCCTCAACACTCCACCTTTCCACCTCTGTACCAAGGAGAGGTGACAGCAACTTGGCTCCTTTCAAAAATAAAAGTAAAATAAAATAAAAATAAAAGCCCCTCACTATTCTAAAAAGAGCAAAGATGTGCCATCATCGAGAATATTCACAGGCCAGCCAAGAGATTTATCTAGTCATAAACAAGGAGAAAGAAACTACCACTTACTGATTGCAGCAATTATATACTACGCACAATAGAAGGGAATTTTTGCCCAGATTATTTCATTTAATTGATTTAATATTTTAATAACCTTTTTCAAAACTGATAATCAAAACACATTAGCATGAAGTTACTGAAATTTCTACTTTTAAGGGCAAGAAAGATGGGGAAAAATTCTAAACTGACTTTTTAGAAAATTAAATTTTATCAAAGCTATAGAATCAAAATGCTAAAAATAAAAAAGGCCTTGAGAAAGCCCCTTTATTCCTGTCCTTCACACAGAATCATAATTGAATAATCCCAGGTAGTTTCAAATTATTATTTTAAAAGTCCAATTTAAACTGATATGATATTAAACGAGATATAAGTGCTGTTACACACAAGATGCCAAATTAAGCTCTATACCAAATATGCTTCATTCCATACGGCAATAAGATTAATTTTATGCTTATTAAGATATTTTTCTCCTCCAAAATGAAGTTATTTTCTCAATATCCCTTAAGAAAAAGCCTATAAAGTAAAATTAACCTTTTTAAGTTTACGTTAAAAAATAAATATCACATTTTATTATTTCAAATATGCCAATGTTATGCTAATAAAAAGGACTATGACTGTAAGTAACTTTTATAACAATGAGCAACCTCCAATTATAAGTCTTACCTCTTCTCCATTTATAACAATTTTTGACTACTCATAATCAGAGAAGGGTGTGATAATGTTAATCAAAATATTTATCCTGAGAGCCCAAAGAAGTCAGATAGAATAGGGTTCAAATTAGGGCTTCACCAGTTAGTATATTAGATATGAAACTGAAGGAGTAAGTCATTTATTTACCTGTAAATCAAGATAAATAACAGTATAATTTTTTATAATGTTGCTATGCAAATTAAATGGGCAAAGATACACAAAATACCACAGTGTTTAAGTCTTCAGTAAAAACATTAGCTATTATAATATTATTACAATAATAAACATTTTATATCAGGAGTTATTTAATGATAATTAACATTTAATGAAATTAGGGCCCCCATATCAATAAAAACATTTTTGGAATAGTAACTGTTGATTCCACAGCTTTAAAAACATACATATACACACACAAATATATAAACATACATATATACACACACAAACACACATGCATAGGTATGTATAAAATAAGTATCATTCCTGATTCATCTTATTCACTGGCAAAAAATATATGTTACACCATATTGGAAATACAGTTCTAAGAAACAGTGTTGTCTCTTTAAGTTTTATAAAACCAACACAAACTCTGTGACTAAAAAAATAATCATAGAAATGTACCTAAAATGTCACACCAAATAATAATCAGCTTGGCTATTCACAATGAAATAAGATAAAGCATTTTAGTAACTAATATTGTTGAAAAGAAATAACTAATTTAAGTTAATGAAAATGACAAAAATATTAAATACTTTCCTGTCTTATTAAACAGAACACATGACCTATTTAACTGCCTCTTAAAGATGTAGGGTCTTTACAATCCTGAGGTATGTGGAATGAAGAACCACAGATATTGGGGCTCCATTTAGAAAATATTTCAAAAAATCCTAATTCTATCTATCAGTCTTCTTATGGGAAGATCAGGTCTAGATCTAAAGCTTCCCAGAAGCACTTTAGATTTCAGGAATCAGACTTCCTGAATGTTGATTATTAAAACAACGTCAATCATAAATCCAAACTTAATATTCCAGCATTTATACAAGTTAAAATAGATTCCAAAAACATGGAATTTGAAGTAATTTTACCAATCAGTAATTACACCATGAGGACGTACAAATAATGCCTGATGTTTCTAAGGGCAAGAACTACGTATTTCTTACTCAGAGGAGGCAGTCAACAAATATTTGCAAAAAGGATTCAATTGTAGAAACTTGGTCTTACCTCATTTCTCTCATCTACATCTTTGCATTTTTCAAGAAGAGCTTTCAGAGCAGGAATGTTTTCTTCTTCTACATAATTGATTACACTCTGTGATATCAGAACTGACATTTTCACAGAAAGCTTTATTTATCTTTATTTCAGTATCTGTTAAAAATAAATAAAAAGTACACACAATTTGCAATTAGAAAAAAAAAGTAAGTTACCACTAAATATATTACTGTTCTTAACCTTAAACTTGAACAAATACACCTGCACTGGCAGGAGTGAAAACAAGGCCTCAGAGCTCTCAAATAATGTCCTCTATTCCCAAGACTCAAAATCACCTCAATCTTAAATCATCCAAAATCTGAACTCCAGATCCATCCTACAAGCCCTCTTCACCAACCTCCCCAGCTTCTCCTCCAACCCCTAATAGAAAGTGCTCCACTGTCCCTCCTCCTGTCTTTTCCATTTCAGTAACTGGCAGATCCAGCTCCAGAAACCTTGGAATTATCCCTAACTCATCTTTCCCTTAAACTCTACACTCAACAGATTTGTTAGCAAATCTGTTTGGCTGAACCTGTAAGATATATGCCGGATCTCACTACCACCCACCACCTCCAAAACCATCATCCTGGTTCAAGCCGCCATCACCTCTAAACCAGGATTACTGTGAAAGCTTCCTAATTGGGCTCCCTGCTTCCACCTTTGTCTTCCCTACAGGCTGTCCTCCACGATGCAACCACAGAGATCCTTCAAAAATATAAGTTGGAAAAGAGCTTCTTAAATTTTAACATGCAGAGCTTGTAAAACCCAGATTCCTGGGGTCCACCCTCAGAGATTCTAATTCTGTTGGTCTGGGGTATGAGCCCCCTGAATTTGCAAGTTTAACAAGCTCCCAATTGAGGCTGCTACTGATGATTAAAGAGCCACACTTGAGCAGAAATGAGTCGGGCTACATTCTTCCAAAACTCTCAAAAGTCTCTTCAAAGCACTCAGAGTAAAAACAAGGGTTTTCATAATGTTAACTGGCATGAATGCTTGTTACATCTCTGACCTCATCTTCTGTACCCCCTCACCACTTCACAGTTTGCTGCTCCCTGAACATACCAAGCACTGTCCCATCTCGGGGCCTTGGCACTTCCTTTTCTGACTGCCTGAACTCTTTCCCATAGACATGCACACGGCTCACTCCTTCACTTCATTTAGGTCACCTATTAGAAAAGTCTAACATGACCATCTGATATAAAATAATAACAACTCAAACATACTCCTCCAAGTATCCCAACACTCCCAGCCTCCTTGCCTGCTTTACAGTTCTCCATAGCCCCTATCACCATCAGAAATAAAACCTATCATTTGTTTATTGTCTGTCTACCACAACTAGAAGGTAAGTTCCGAAACAGCATGAACTTTTTACTCAATGGTCACAGACTGAATGTAAGGTGCACGGGAAAGGAGTCATGAATAACTTCAAAGTTTTTAGCCTTGGAAGAATGCAGCTAGAGCAGCCATTTACTGAGATGTACACCAAGGTACAACTCCTAAGAAAGGATTTGTAATTTGACTTGATCAACAAATATACATTCAGCCTCACTGAGTCAGCTCTGGTGATATAGCAGTAATGTGTATAAGACTAATTTTTCATTAACTAAATATCTAACATCACAGTATTTTCTTGACCAGCAGCTTTGAGTCAGCTGAGTAAGAATCCGAGTACTTGAAGGCAGGTCAACAGAAAGTACCCAAACTGAAATGCAAAGTAAGAAAAGTGGAAAAATAGAACAAAGTATTTAAAGACTGTGGGACACTCAAAAGGTATGCCATATGTGTAACTGGAATCTCAGAAAAAGAAAGAGAGAGAATAGGGCAGATGAAGTATTTGCAGTCATATATTTGATACTGGTCCAATATTTGAATATCAGGTGCTCTAACTGCCCCCATTCTTGACCATTTCCCAGAATCTTTTCTCCATACAGCAGCCAGAATGATCCTCCTAAATCATAAGTCCTATTGTGTCCAATCTCTGCTCAAAACTCTTTTAACAGAGCTCATCTCACTCAAAACAAAACCCCAAATCCTTACCATAGCCCTGCTCATCTACCTGAACTCATCTACCATTCGCTTGAACTTTCACTTTGCCCAAGCAACACCGCATTTCTGCTGAAATGTTATCTGATCAGAGCTTCCCTGACCACTGTTTGTAAAGCAACCTTCAGCCCCACTATCATTTTCCTTGTGTAACCCTGCTCTATTCTCCTATAAAGCACTTATCATTACTCAAGATACCACTTATTTATTTTATTGTCTGCCTAACCCCACTAGGAAGCAGCATTAAAAATTGGGAATTGAGACTCGGTCTGTTTTGTTCACTGTGCCTGGCACACAGCAGACACTCAATATCTGTGGAATGAATGTGCATCCATACTGATCCAATACCCTGCAAGCCTGACACAGCTTTAGCTTTTCAAAGAACATATCCTTCAAAATTCAGTTCAGGTGATGTTCTTACAAACATTGGGGACTGACGGCTTGATGTGCTGAGCCCTCTGTCTTGGGGCTGGCCCCTATGAAGCTTGTTGCTGCAAAGAGAGGCTAAACCTGCCTATATTGTGCCTAAGAGTCTCCCCTGAGTGCCTCTTTGTTGCTCAGATGTGGTCCTCTCTCTCTCTCTAACTAAGCCACCTCGGTGGATGATCTCACTGCCCTCTCCCCTACATGGGACCTGACTCCCAGGGGTGTAAATCTCCCTGGCAACGCAGGATATGACTCCCAGGCATGAATCTGGACCCGGCATCATGGGATTAAGAACATCTTCTTGTCCAAAATGGGGGTGCGAAATGAAACGAAATAAAGCTTCAGTTGAGAGGTCACTCTGGTGGACATTCTTAAACACTGTATAGATAACACTTTTCAGATTTTAATATATTGGAATAGCTAGAAGTAAATACCTGAAACTACCAAACTCCAACCCAGTAGCCTTGATTCTTGAAGATGATTGTATAGTAATGTAGCTTACAAGGGTTGACAGTGTGGTTGTGAAAACCCTGTGGATCATGCTCTCTTTATCCAGTGTATGGATGGATGAGTAGAAAAATGGGGACAAAACCTGAATGAAAAGTAGGGTGGGATGTGGGGGGGGGGGTGATTTGGGTGTTCTTTTTTTATTTTTATTTTTTATTCTTCTTCTGATTCTTTCTGGTGTAAGGAAAATGTTCAAAAATAGATTGGGATGATGAATGCCCAACTATAAGATGGTACTGTGAACAGTTGATTGTACACCATGGATGACTGTAAGGTATGTGACTATATCTCAATAAAACTGAATTTTAAAAAAATTTTAAAAATTAAATTAAAAAACTCAGCTCAGGGGTCACTCCTCTGGGACATCCTCTTCTCTCTACTGCCCTGGACAGTTTCATCTGGGACACCTGTACTTCATGCATACTTCTACTTACAATAATGTATCACAATTATTAATTTACTAAGAAATCCTTGAAAACAGTATCACATCTTATTCATGTTTTCATCCTCAACAATTAAGTAAGGCCTTGGTACATCTTCAATAAATGCTTATGGAATTACTTAGGATATATTACATAAGCCTTTTGCGATTTAAATTTAAATTTTACAACTGGTAAATACGGGTGGGGGTAAAAGGGAGTTCTTCATCCTAGTCTTGCAAGTCTTTTGCAAGTCTGAAACTATTTTAAAATTAAAATTTACACACACACAAATATACAATTTAATTTTATTGTCTAACAAAGCCCTTCTTTAGGTGAGAAGTTTTTTCCTCACCACAATATCATACAAGATTGGAATAAGCACAGTCAAGAAAAGGAATTACAGACATCGACCTCAATTATTAAAGAAAACAAAGACTGAGAATATTAGATTTTCAAATATTGTTACCTCTCTCCCCAAATATCAGTTATGTGAATTGTATGTGTATCACCTTTAAATATGTAAAATATAAAATATTTATCACTCTTATTCTTCCTTTAGACCAAGATTAAGCAGAAAATGTTAATAAAACAGTAAAAAGAAAAATCTTATAAACTGAAACTGCTTTGCCTTAGCTACCCAACAAATGTCCCTTTGAACTAATCTGTTAAAGAAAGATGAGTTATTTTTGTCCAAAGAATGCTGAGAAAATGCATGCAATTTTGCAAAGCTATAATTCAGTAAAAGTTTAATCTAACAATAGTTTATTGGCAACCTGTAATTTGCAAGGCACTGTGTACAGGTTGAGTGACAAGTTGAATATCTAAAGTACTGGGGAGTGCCAGGGGTGAGGAGTTGGGAGAAGAGGGAAATAGTAGAAATAAAATTGGCAAGTGAAAACCTTGTGGCTCACACTCCCTTTATCCAGTGTATGGAGAGATGAGCAGAAAAATGGGGACAAAAAGTAAATGATGAATGCACAACTATATGATGGTACTGTGAGCTGTGACTGTACACCACAGATGATTGTATGATATGTGAATGTATCTCAGTAAAACTGAATTTAAACACACACACACACACACAAAAGTAAATGAATAATAGGGGGAATGGAGGGGATGGAAAGTTTTGAGTGTTTTTTTTAATTTTAATCTTTATTCTTATTCTAATTTTTTTTTTGCAGTAATGAGAATGTTCAAAAATTAATTGAGGTGATGAACGCACAACTATACGATGGTACTGTGTACTGTGAACAACTGATTGTATACTTTGGATGACTGTATGGTATGTGACTATATCTCAATAACATTGAATTTAAAAAAATTTGGGCCAAGTCTCAAAGAAAAGCCTTAACACAAGAGAAAAAAAAAAGATGGGCAGGTTTTAGGATAATGAATACAATGGCTCAAGATGTTGAGCTTAGAGATGGTATAATTATTGAGCACGCGCAGACTGATTACATGCTTAGCCACGGAACTTATGTCAGAAAATGGCGGCCTTAGTATTATAATGAGGTATACATCAATTCAGTTTAAAGTTTAAGCTATTGCACATCTCAGGTGGGCCAATTTTGGTTAGAGCCAGTTCCCTCTAACAAGCTAGTTTTGGAATTGGGGTGGGTTACTTCTGGGCTGACTCAAGGCCCCTCATCAACAAACATTAGGGGCTGTCTTTAGTGATCATAAGACTCTAAAAAACAGGATAAGGGGGTACAAGTGAGGGTCAGTCAGTCACAAGGTTTTTACAATCACAAGATAAAGGCCATATAGTTATACAGTCATTATCAGAGATCAAAGCAACTGGATTATAATTCAGAAATGTCAAGTATTTCCCTCTGTTTATTCTAATATACCAGGAAGTAAAAAGAAATATCTCTATAACAATTCAGTAAGCATAATCATTTCTTAAATCCTAATTTCTCGGTTATACTCTCAACCCCACATCCCATCCTCCTCTTTTGCCATTCCCAGAAATTCCCTGTCAACGTCATATTACTCCCCTCTTCACCTTCACGTGGACCAGGATCTTCTTCTCACCCCATTCACACACATTTTGGCCCAACCAACCTCTATACAGCCTTCAGGTTGCAGTTTAAATTCATTTCCCCAGTGAGCCTTCCCCAGCCAGCCCATCTCTCACCTCAAACCAGGCTAGGGCCTCCTCCACTTCATAAGAGTAGCCTTACTTAAAGAACTCACTGCCCTTTATGTATTGACTGATTTGCCAGGTAGGAAGCATGTTTGTCTTGGTCACAGCTTTTTCCCAATGCCTAACGCATGGCCTGGAACATACCATCTGCCTATAGTACAGGCTCAATAGACACAAGGTGAATGAAGGAAGCCCAGAGGATAAGATCTCTTCTATTCTGCAAATATTTATTGGGCACCACTAGTGCAAGGTCTATGCCAGGCTTTGGGGGATTTCTATCATGCCTTCAATAAGCTTACAGTTCACCAGGAGACATAAGAGAACGTCATCATGAAAACAGTATTTATATAGCACTTAACAGTTTATGAGATGCTTTGATATCTATGATCTTATTTGATTTTCAAATAACCTTGTAAAATAAATATCATTTCTCATTTTATAGAATAGAAAGCAGGTTTGCACACATAAGTTATTGCCTAAACTGACATAACTCAAATAGCAAATGTTGCAGCAAGTAGAAAAACTCAAACTATAATTCAAGGTAGAATACTGCTGGAGAAATCCAAAGTGCCATGAGAGTTCTGAAAAGGAGTTACTACTTCGGCTAGGATATCATATTAGTATCATTTTCGTTGATTCTTAAAGAATGGGTAGAAGTCCAATAAGTGGGAAATGAATGAAGAGCACACCAGGCAAGGGGAACAGCATGAAAACAGATGAAGAGAGTGTTTGCTGAGTGATTGTGTAGCATGTGCCCAGGAAACAAAAATAGCACAAATGTAACATTCAAATAAGAAGTGAGTGCTAAGGCTGGAAAGTTAGGGTGGTCAAATCTGCAATCTCTTCAAGAATAAGGGCTATCACTCCTTCATTCTTATAAGCCCAGAACTTATTACGGGTCTAGAAAAGTAGAAACTTAATGTATAACCAACAAATTAAATATCTGCACAGATAGACTGAAGATGCTTCTTCTCTAGGACTTTGCCTCCACATAGCCCCACTAACTCTCAACAGCTGTGTCTCTACCATCACCATAACCAGGGATTAGCATATGGACTGTGACATGTGGCTATTCAAAAGAAGCTGGGTCAGTCAGAGTCCTCTATCTAGAACTAGGAATTAGACACCAGACACTGAGCCAGTCATTATGGGCCAAGTGTGAAATGATACAATTTTGAGAAAGTCAGTCAGCAGAGAGAGAACCCAAGATATGCACACAGAAAAAGACTCTTCATAAGTAAAAGAACAAAATGGTCTGAAAAAGATGCAGAAAGTGGAGCAGCCACTGGTTCTCATTCAGTCTTATAAGCCTCCTTTTCCCTGAGGTAAAAAGTCAGATTCTGTTCCTTGCCTTGTATAAAGGCCCAGATAGATAAAACAGAGAAACTGGGAGTTCTTGAGAAAAAGCAGGAAGAGAGAGATGACACACTAATACATATACGCTAGCAAAATTAATCTCCCAAGCAGTGCATGTGGCCCCATACACTGGAAATACGGCAAAGAAATCAGAACACTGGATGCCAGTCAGGGAGCCACCAAAATAAGACAGCCCACGGGAGAGAAAACCAGGTGATAGGAAGGGAGAAGCAGCAAGAGATATTAAGTTGAACAATATAAAATCTCCTCTATTTGACCCTTTTTGACCTACCAAAATATCTGAATGCAGAAATAACAGAAACCCTGTGACTGATGAGAAACCATGTGATTGGAAGATGGTCTTGCCATTAACAAAAAAGGGAAGTCACATGGAAATGTAGACCTCTGTCTGCCTGGTTATTGCCCCCTCCGTCCCCACCATCCACCATGAGTGACTGGAATTGTAGGGTGCTTTGGCCAGGCTGACTTTGGGGTCTTCCAAAAAATCTGGGTTGCAGAAATCCACCTGGCATTTGGAAAAACAGATCTGGAAATCGTTCTCACCAAGGCAGAGTGCAGAAATGGATTTTCAAATTTGTGTGCATCAAAAGTACTTGGGGAGCTTGTCAAATTCACATATTCCTCCGGCTCCACCCGCAGAGAATCTGATCCAGTAGGCCTGGGTAAAGCCCCTGCAACCCCAAACGATTCTGATAAAAGCAGTCCGTGCTAGCAAAGGTAGAGGAGAACAAAGAACACAACATTCCCGCAGCATTTCTCGACCTTGACTCTGCACCTGATCCCCTAAATGCTTTACAAAAATTTAGATGTAGGGTTGTCAAAGCGTGGATAGGGACCAACTGTATCAGAATCACCCCGAAGGGGTGACTTCTGGGTCACACCCCAGGTCAAATGAATGAGAATCTCAAAGTAAGGCTAAAAAAAGCTACGCTTTTATCAAGCGCTCCTAGTGAGCAGAGATGACTCCTTAAAAAAATATTCTTTACTGGTTGAATTCTTTCTATATGTCAAAACAACCTGAAAAAAAAAATCCAATATTGCTGGCCAACCCATAAACCATATTTCTGATTTAACGGAGCGTGATCAGGGAGGAGCTTACAGAGATTCTGCCAAGCATGCAAAAGCCTGCTGCTACAGGACAATAGAGCGATGGAGCCCGACAGGAGAGCAAAGGGAGAACACGACGCCACCCCAGCCCCGGAAGACCAGGAAAACAAACCTAACCCTCGACGGATTCTCGAGGTGGTTGGTGGGTCTGCCAGCCGCTGCTCCGCACAAAGGAAAAAGAAAAACCAACCAACTTGTTTCACTAACATCCCCCACACCCCGGAGGCACCTCACTCGCCACGGGCGCAACCGACCACCCGAGAAGCAGAGTCCCAGCGACCCGCCGCCGGTCCCCGCCGGCCTGTTTCCCCGCCAGGCGCGCTAGGAAACGCGGCCCCGCGCGGACGGCGGACCCCAGGCGCCCGGGCCCCCAGCCCAGGCCCGCGAGCCCCGCTCGGGCCCTCCCCACACCCGGCCTCGCCCGCCGCCGCCTCCCGAGCCCCCGCGCCAGCCGCCCCGCGCCGGCTCCTCACTGACCGTCCCAAAGCCTCGCCCGTGGGCCGCGGCCTCCAGTACACGGCGCAAAGGACTCTCTTGGCCCCAGGTCCTGTCAGACAACCGGAACCGGAGAGGCCACCGCTCCCAGAGCCTCGCTCCCGCCGCGCCCGGCGGCCATCTTCCTCCGTCTCCCCGAACTGGCAGGTCACGTGCTCGCCGAGCCGCGTGGGGCGGGGCTGGTGTGGGCGCTCCCGGGCCTTGGGGGCGGGGCGTCAGCTGGGCCCGCCCCGGGGGCGGGGCTGAGAGCAGGCTGCGGACAACGAGGTGGGAGAGGAGTGGAGCGAAAGGGATTGTCCCAGGGCTCTGCAGGCGTCCATACCTCCCTCCGGATTTACCCAGAGAAATGAACCAGCATTTCAACTCCAGCAGACGTGGCGAATGAAGGCGCGTTCGAATCCCTTCTCCCAGAAGCGAGATCTTCCTGCCTTCTCTGAATTCCCCTGAATGTATATTCCTGGTCTTCTCGCTCACAGCTAGGTTGTTGGAAAGGAGAGTTCCTCTCTGGTTCCCTCGGCGTTCTCACTCCCGGTGTCTGCAACTACCTCTCCGATCTCTGACTCATCAGTTGCCAAATGCAGTTAACAGTTTTCCATCGTTACCCGTAGGACACGTTTAATGGCTCGCTCCTGGAAATGTTCCCTTCCCGGAGCATGGGACTCTGTAACCCTCCTGGTTTTCTTCCTTTTTCTCTGGCTGCTCCTTCTCAGATTCCACTTCCCTTAAATTTGTTGACATTTCCAGAACTGTGACCCAAGCTGGACTGTCACCCTCTCCACCTAATATGATCCTCAGCCAGTTTTGCTACATAGCACAATCCCCACCCCTCGCCCCCTTTCACCCATGACAGAAATTTGGAAATCATTCTCAACACCTTTCTCTCCTCCTCCCCCTCCCCATCTCATCTACCCATCTCCTGAGGGTCGGCCACTTCCATCACCACTTCTGTTTAAAGGCTTCAGAAGCGCCAACAGCACCCGCTACTCTCCTTGCCTCCGCTGTTACCTCCGCTAATCTTTCCTCCACATGACTGCTAGACCACATCACCTCTTAGACTGCACTCTTCAGTAGCCTTCCATTGCCACAGAATAAATTCCCATATCCATACTTCACATGCAAGGCTCCTCATGAGCTGACCCCACCAGACCTCTTGCCACAGCTGTCAACTATCTCCCTACCCCCGCCCCACCCCAAGCTGGCACGTGTTTCCCGTTCCTGGCACAGTGGGCCATTGCTCTCGCTCGTGTCCACTCTCTCCCAAAGTGTTGTTCCCTCACATGGGCATTCTTTCCTGCCCCTTGTCCAACTAATTCCAATGGACAAATTTCAGTTACCTTGTAAAATGCAGCTTAAGGGTCCCTCCATTGTGAAGCCTCTGTGATGACCTCAAACAGAGTTAGCCATTCCATACTCTGTAACCACAGGGCCTGGTGCATAGTAGGTACTCCAAACTATGTGTTAACATTGATACTGTTTGTTTGTCTATGCCCCCCATAAGGTTCACTCCATCCTTATATCCTACCTGCCCCCCAAACCTCTTCACCCTATTTAGACCAGTGCCTGGCCCTTAATGAAGAAACCATACAATTTACATCATCATTTATATTTTGGGGGTTTTTCTTTCATTGTTTCATGAGTCACACCAACTTCTGATGAAGCCACACTCCTTATGGCCTTTTTTCGATGACTTGCCGGATTTCGATGACTTGCCGGATTGATCCATGGGTCAATGCTTTTCAGTGGTTCCCAACCTTGACTGCACATCAGAATTATCTGTGGGCTTTTTTTTTTTTTTAAATCAGTACTTAAGACTCATTGGGGTTAAGTGCTAGGAAAGTGGATTTTAAAATATCTCCCCAGCTGATTCTAATGAAACACCATTCTCAGACTTGGGTTTGGGTCCCACTGTGTCCAAATCAGTGATTTCAAATATGTCCCTTTTTAATGAAAAAATAAGTGTTGAGGCTCCACACAGGATGGTAGGTGTCCTTTTAATAACCACTGATTGTCAAAGCTATATATGGGATTTGGAATTTGTGATCTCATAAGGATCCGTAGCCCCAGAATGAGAACCTGTGCTCTAAATATAATGAACTATCTGGATCGTCATGAGACATTTGACAGTTTTTCTTGATGGACTTGTGGACAAAGAGAAAATGTGAATTATACATCAGAAGTTGGGTGGATTCAAAATTCCCTGAAAGATCTCACTGAATGAAGTATATTGGTTGGTGAAATGACGACTTGGCGAGGATGGGGTTCTTGAAGAGCCTCTAGTGACTCCCCCTATAGAGCCCCATTACCTGAGGGAAATCCCCACCTTCCTAACCCAACCTCCCCATCTCCCTCACCCTGGTAATTTCTGTAACTCCAGCAGCCTTGCTTGGTTAGTAAAGCAGCCCTTCAAAACAAGCCTGGAAGACTGGCTTTAGGCAAGTGCAGAAAGCAGAGGGCTAAGTTCATGACTAGGCTGATACAATTGAGAGTGTGATACATATTGAGTGGCTCAAAACAGCACAATCCAAAAGCCTCTCTTTGGGGAACTTGGAATGCAATAGTGAGCCCGAGGTAGGCGTCTCTGTAGCCCAGGAGATACCGAGCACTGCCGAACTACAGTGGGGGGTTCTCAGTGAAGAACATGCAAACCTCCATCTCAGAAGAAGTGGAGCATTGAACTACCAACACTGAGAAGACGATCCCGGACCCCCGACCCTACTTCCTCTCCTGACTCCCCCAAATCCCAGCCCCCACCAGCCAAATGAGAATCGCTTCAGATTTTCAGTGTGCAGGTTCTTTCTCATGAATATTTTAAAAAGCAGTTCAGATAATAGCATGGAGAAAAGTTTCTAGAAGGTTTTATTTTAGCCCACGTATTTTAAAGGAGGATGGGGTGAGGAGGCTGGCAGAGGAAAAGAAGAGAAGCACTGAAGCAAAGAATAGATTTATCAAGTAGAGGTCCCTGCCAGAAAATAATCATTAATTTTCTTTTGGTATAGTAGGGAGTATATTGGAAGGAATGAAGTTATTTCAGGCTATTTGTTTTTCTCATTGCTTTGCTTTGTTTTGTTTGGAATTTTTTTTTTATTTTATTTTATAAATAAAGTAATTTAGAAAAAAAAAAAGGAAAAAATTATCAACTAGGGCTCCCCGCCAGCCCCCACCTCCAACCCATTGCAGACCTAAAGTGGAAAGAAAAGATCAGAGTTTTAATTATTTTACTTGGCCAGACATTTAATTACTAAAATGAGAAACTTTAGTGACTAGTTCATATTTTAAGGGTGAACAGAAAAATTATGAAAATTTTGAGACTACTCAAAATTTTATCCAGTGGTGGGAAGCAGGAAACTGACGTGGAGCCCTTGTGGGAGCAGCCATGAGAAAGAAAACACATTTTTGCTATAATCCTACTCTACTTCATTCTCCTCTCTCAGCATAACATTTACATTGGGTAAACTATATCTGTCTATTCTGATAAATATTTCCTAACCCTGGTCAAATCATGTTTATTCCTTTCATAAGTATTGACCTTAACATTCATATCTTACAATGATATAACTAGTGCAAAATACAACTAAAATGCTTTCTCCTCAGTTTTGTTTCACTTTCTCCACTTTTATAGGTCTTTTTATGGTTAGGTAGCTTGTCTGAATCTTTCTGGCACATGTGTAGTAAAAATTCCTTGCTTCATCTTCAGCAGAATCGCTCAAATCACTTTATGATTCTGGCTTCCATGCTTGTCGTTTGGTTTTGTGCAGAGGAAAAATATGAGTTATCTTTCCACTCCTCTCCACACTCCCCGTGAAAACTGTAACTTTAATCATCCGTTCCTCTTTTTCAACAGTGCAGCATATTAGGATGATGAGTTGAGCAGTACAGTCTTTTTAGGTTGTTTCCATTTCATTGCATATGAACTTTTCCATAGGAATCAAGATGTTTCACACACCATCTTCCTTTTTAAATTGCTTTTATCTGATTATAAAATGAATAAGAATTCATTATAAAGAATTTGAAAAATACAGAAAAAGCTGAAGAAAAATTATCTCCTCTACCCTCACCACTCAGAGTTCTCTGCCTTCTTGAACAGGAATTTGGAACATATATTTTACAGCTTAGGTCATTATTTTAAGCATCCATTATTGAAAAGGGGAGCGGTAGCAGGGATAGTCTTGAGGTGTCATTTTTTTGCTTGATGAGTGATGATGTCACTGTCACTTCTCTTGCCATCTTTGCCTTCCTTCTCCCTAATCCACTTAATCAGCATCTTCCTTCTATGTGAAAAAGACATAGAAGGAAGTTTCCTTGACCCTGGGTGTGTCACCAGGAAGAAAAGGAATAAACACAAGGATAGACTGAGGATTCAGCCAAAATGAAGAGGAGCAAATGTAAAACCCCTTGTTCAAGTGGAGAGAAAGAGACAGAAAGACAGAGAGAGAGAAGACGAGAGGAGAGGAGACAGGAGGGGAGGGGAGGGGAGGGAGAAAGGAGAAAGGAGAGTTATATCAGTTTCTATGAAAAAAAAACATAGGGCTTTACCTGGTTGCAAGTTCAACATAAATCAAACAAGGCTATGGGCAGGCCAGACACATTTTCATGGTGACAACTTAATGCCTTACCACCATTTAAGATTCTCTAAAGCCTTCTTCATCATCAAATTCTTACTTGCAGACAGAGATTGAAGATTCAAAGTCCCTTCCCTTGAGTGTGCAGTCTACTTAGGGAGGTAGGTGATATACTAATGGAAGGTATTATCAGTACAAGATAGCATAAGCTAAGACCAAGTAAATGGTAGCTCAGATGAGTGAGCGGTCTCTGGGGATTGGTGGAAGTTGAGCAATTCTCTCAAGAAAAGGAGGGTAGTTAAGCAGGGATGAGGGGAAAGGTGTAAACCAAGAGATGGGAATGGGCAGTGCATAGTTAAGAAATTCTACACAACATTGGCAACCAACCCCACTGGTTTAGAGTTTTACAGTAAAAAGGTTTTTTAGGACAGTAAATTAGCAGGAGGTCCCAGTGTGTTGGCCTCTTGCCCAAGCTAAGTTGGCACCTTGTATCTCTATTAGCTTCCAAAGCCAAAGTTCATCACAAGATTCCCATCAAAGGGAAAAAAGACTGGAATTGAAAATGATAGTTCATATTGCATTAGGACCACTGGTTGGCTTTTTACCCTTTAATTCTATAAACCTACGGGTTAATATTTAATTTCATTGGGCCGTAAACAAGAGATGATTCAGATCTGCTAGTTGGTATATGTTTTAAAATTTCACCTGTCCACTATCTTCATCATGCATTTAGTTCCATTTTATTATATCTTCAATGACCAAGGAATTTTTGCTTCCTAACGATACATTTAAAATTTAGGTCAGCAAATCATTTAACGTAGCATTAGATTCAACTCTTTTTATCATTAATGATTCCACTTTATCTCTATAATTTTTCCCTGTATCTTTCTCTAAAACCAACATTTAATCCTAAAGATAGCAGCTTTTCCATTTGTGTCTTATGAAGTATTAAATCTTTTCTTCTCTATTTTCAAATCTCCTACCAAGTGATTCTGTATTAAATTAAATTGACTTCAGCTTCATTTATTTATGTCTTGGGTATACTTGAGTCATTACAAACTATAAACCTATATTACTATAGTTTTATAATTAGTCACTATTTTCCTAGAATAAGTTCTCCAAGATTGTCTAGACTATCCTTGGCCCTCTGTATTTCCGCTATTTATCCTTCTTGGAGTTCATAGTACTTGATGCCTTCCATCAGTGTTGGAAAATTCTCTGACATTCTCTCTCTCCTCCACTGCTGGGACTCTAATTACTCTTATGCTAGCCCTTTTAACTATATCCCCTATGTCTCTCATTCTCTACTCTATTTTCCATCCTCTTTTTCTCTCCATGTGTTCCGGTTTGCTAATGCTGCAGTTTTGCAAAATACCAGAAATGGATTTGCTTTTATAGAGGGGGTTTATTTGGTTACAAAGTTACAGTCTTAAGGTCATAAAGTGTCCAAGGTAAGGCATCAACAATAGGGTACCTTCACTGGAGAAAGGCAATTGGCATTCAGACAACCTCTATTAGCTGGAAAGGTATGTGGCTGGCGTCTCCTTGCTCCCAGGTTGAGCTTCAAAATGGTGTTCTCCAAAATGTCTCTGTTTCAGCTTCTTGGGGTAAACTCTGGGCTAGTACCTCCAAAGCATCAGCAAAACTTGGCTTTCAATGGCCGTCTTCAAAATGTTTCTGTAAGCTGCAGCTCTGAGGTTCTCCTGTCTGTGAACACTTTTATAGGACTCCAGTGATTCAATTAAGACCCACCCTGAATAGGTGGGGTAACACCTCCATGGAAATTATCCAATCAAAGCTCTCATCCATAGTTGATTGAGTCACATCTCCATGGAGACATCCAATCAAAAGGTCACACCCTAATCAAAAAAATTAATCAATCTTCCCCCACAGTCTACCCCCACATCAAAGAATATGGCTTTTTCTGGGGAACACAATATATACAAACCAACACAACATGCCTCAGTCAGGATATTTTGATATATCCTTGGAAAGGACAAAAGTAATTACATTTGGAGGAAACCAAGTAGACTTTTTAAAGAAGATATGAATGGTTCTTTCTTACAGGATTGGTTAGAACTTCCAGCTGACAGAAGCATTTTGCTTATGCAGAGTTCTAGAAAAGGAGTGTGTGTGATGCATAGTCAAAAAATGGCTAGTACAGTTGCATAACCGTAGTCTGTAGAGCAGTGTAATAGAAAAGTATATAATAGCCAAATGCAAGTATATCAAAATATCTGAAAAGTAAGCCTGAAGCACTGTCAAGTTAGTATAAAATTTGGGTAACTCCAGCAAACAGAATCTCCCTAGAGTCCTACTTGGAGATTGCTTGTAAGAAAATGATGGGAAAGCTATCGGACATTTATTTAGTGATATACCAGGAGTATCTATCCATAGACACTTTCAAGTGTGGCATCAGCCTTCATTCTCTCATTCATTTATTCATTTTACTCATCCAAATTAGTGAGCCCCTATTATGTGCCAGGAACCTCTTGAATAAGTGAATGGGCCACTATAAAACTCACTCATGGAGGCGGGGCAAGATGGCAGACTGGTGAGCTGTAAGTTTTAGTTACTCCTCCAGGAAAGTAGGTAAAAAGCCAGGAACTGCGTGGACTGGACACCACAGAGCAATCTGACTTTGGGCATACTTCATACAACACTCATGAAAACGTGGAACTGCTGAGATCAGCGAAATCTGTAAGTTTTTGCGGCCAGGGGACCCGCGCCCCTCCCTGCCAGGCTCAGTCCCGGGGGAGGAGGGGCTGTCAGCTCCGGGAAGGAGAAGGGAGAACTGCAGTGGCTGCTCTTATCGGAAACTCATTCTACTGATTCAAACTCCAACCATAGATAGACTGAGACCAGACACCAGAGACTCTGAGAGCAGCCAGCCCGCAGAGAGGAGACAGGCATAGAAAAAAAACAACACGAAAAACTCCAAAATAAAAGCGGAAGATTTTGGAGTTCTGGTGAACATAGAAGGGGGAAGGGCAGAGCTCAAGCCCGAGCTCAGGCCCTGAGGCGCATATGCAAATCCCGAAGAAAAGCTGATCTCTCTGCCCTGTGGACCTTTCCTTAATGACCCTGGTTGCTTCGTCTATTAGCATTTCAATAACCCATTAGATCTCTGAGGAGGGCCGTTTTTTTTTTTTTTTTTTTTAAATCCTTTTTTCTTTTTCTAAAACAATTACTCTAAGAAGCCCAATACAGAAAGCTTCAAAGAAGTGCAATTTGGGCACATCAAGTCAAGAGCAGAACTAAGAGAGCTCTGAGACAAAAGGCAATACCAGTGGCTGAGAAATTCAATAAACAACACCTTCCCAAGAAAAGGGGGGTGTCTGCTCACAGCCATCATCCTGGTGGACAGGAAACACTCCTGCCCATCGCCAGCCCCATAGCCCAGAGCTGCCCCAGACAACCCAGTGTGACGGAAGTGCTTCAAATAACAGGCACACACCACAAAACTGGGCGTGGACATTAGCCTTCCCTGCAACCTCAGCTGAATGTCCCAGAGCTGGGAAGGTGGAGCAGTGTGAATTAACAAAGCCCCATTCAGCCATCATTTCAGCAGACTGGGAGCCTCCCTACACAGCCCAGCAGCCCAGAACTGCCCTGCGGGGACGGCACTCACCTGCGACATAGCACAGTCATCCCTCAACAGAGGACCCGGGGTGCACAGCCTGGAAGAGGGGCCCACTTGCAAGTCTCAGGAGCCATACGCCAATACCAAAGACTTGTGGGTCAGTGGCAGAGACAAACTGTGGCAGGACTGAACTGAAGGATTAGACTATTGCAGCAGCTTTAAAACTCTAGGATCATCAGGGAGATTGATTGTTAGGGCCACCCCCCCTCCCCGACTGCCCAGAAACACGCCCCACATACAGGGCAGGCAACACCAACTACACACGCAAGCTTGGTACGTACCACACCAATTGGGCCCCACAAGACTCACTCCCCCACTCACCAAAAAGGCTAAGCAGGGGAGAACTGGCTTGTGGAGAACAGGTGGCTCGTGGACGCCACCTGCTGGTTAGTTAGAGAAAGTGTACTCCACGAAGCTTAGATCTGATAAATTAGAGATAAGGACTTCAATAGGTCTACAAACCCTAAAAGAACCCTATCAAGTTCAGCAATGCCACGAGGCCAAAAACAACAGAAAATTATAAAGCATATGAAAAAACCAGACGATGGATAACCCAAGCCCAAGCACCCAAATCAAAAGACCAGAAGAGACACAGCACCTAGAGCAGCTACTCAAAGAACTAAAGATGAACAATGAGACCATAGTACGGGATATGAAGGAAATCAAGAAGACCCTAGAAGAGCATAAAGAAGACATTGCAAGACTAAATAAAAAAATGGATGATCTTATGGAAATTAAAGAAACTGTTGACCAAATTAAAAAGATTCTGGACACTCATAGTACAAGACTAGAGGAAGTTGAACAACGAATCAGTGACCTGGAAGATGACAGAATGGAAAATGAAAGATAAAAAAAGAATGGGGAAAAAAATTGAAAAAATCGAATGGACCTCAGGGATATGATAGATAATATGAAACGTCCGAATATAAGACTCTTGGTGTCCCAGAAGGGGAAGAAAAGGGTAAAGGTCTAGGAAGAGTATTCAAAGAAATTGTTGGGGAAAACTTCCCAAATCTTCTAAACAACATAAATACACAAATCATAAATGCTCAGCGAACTCCAAATAGAATAAATCCAAATAAACCCACTCCGAGACATACTGATCACACTGTCAAACACAGAAGAGAAGGAGCAAGTTCTGAAAGCAGCAAGAGAAAAGCAATTCACCACATACAAAGGAAACAGCATAAGACTAAGTAGTGACTACTCAGCAGCCACCATGGAGGCAAGAAGGCAGTGGCATGATATATTTAAAATTCTGAGTGAGAGGAATTTCCAGCCAAGAATACTTTATCCAACAAAGCTCTCCTTCAAATTTGAGGGAGAGCTTAAATTTTTCACAGAAAAAGAAATGCTGAGAGAAATTTGCTAACAAGAGACCTGCCCTACTGGAGATACTAAAGGGCCCTACAGACAGAGAAACAAAGAAAGGACAGAGAGACTTGGAGAAAGGTTCAGTACTAAAGAGATTCGGTATGGGTACAATAAAGGATATTAATAGAGAGAGGGAAAAATATGGCAAACATAAACCAAAGGATAAGATGGCCGATTCAAGAATGCCTTCACGGTTTTAACGTTGAATGTAAATGGATTAAACTCCCAATTAAAAGATATAGATTCGCAGAATGGATCAAAAAAAATGAACCATCAATATGTTGCATACAAGAGACTCATCTTAGACACAGGGACACAAAGAAACTGAAAGTGAAAGGATGGAAAAAATATTTCATGCAAGCTACAGCCAAAAGAAAGCAGTGTAGCAATATTAATCTCAGATAAAATAGACTTCAAATGCAGGGATGTTTTGAGAGACAAAGAAGGCCACTACGTACTAATAAAAGGGGCAATTCAGCAAGAAGAAATAACAATCGTAAATGTCTATGCCCCAATCAAGGTGCCACAAAATACATGAGAGAAACACTGGCAAAACTAAAGGAAGCAATTGATGTTTCCACAATAATTGTGGGAGACTTCAACACATCACTCTCTCTCCTATAGATGATCAACCAGACAGAAGACCAATAAGGAAATTGAAAAACCTAAACAATCTGATAAATGAATTAGATTTAACAGACATCTACAGGACATTACATCCCAAATCACCAGGATACACATACTTTTCTAGTGCTCATGGAACTTTCTCCAGAATAGATCATATGCTGGGACATAAAACAAGCCTCAATAAATTTAAAAAGATTGAAATTATTCAAAGCACATTCTCTGACCACAATGGAATACAATTAGAAGTCAATAACCATCAGAGACTAGAAAATTCACAAATACCTGGAGGTTAAACAACACACTCCTAAACAATCAGTGGGTTAAAGAAGAAATAGCAAGAAATTGCTAAATATATAGAGACGAATGAAAATGAGAACACAACATACCAAAACCTATGGGATGCAGCAAAAGCAGTGCTAAGGGGGAAATTTATAGCACTAAACGCATATATTAAAAAGGAAGAAAGAGCCAAAATCAAAGAACTAATGGATCACTGAAAAGCTAGAAAATGAACAGCAAACCAATCCCAACCAAGTACAAGAAAAGAAATAACAAGGATTAAAGCAGAAATAAATGACATAGAGAACAAAAAAACAATAGAGAGGATAAATATCACCAAAAGTTGGTTCTTTGAGAAGATCAACAAGATTGACAAGCCCCTAGCTAGACTGACAAAATCAAAAAGAGAGAAGACCCATATAAACAAAATAATGAATGAAAAAGGTGACATAACTGCAGATCCTGAAGAAATTAAAAAAATTATAAGAGGATATTATGAACAACTGTATGGCAAACAAACTGGACAATGTAGAAGAAATGGACAATTTCCTGGAAACATATGAACAACCTAGACTGACCAGAGAAAAATAGAAGACCTCAACCAACCCATCACAAGCAAAGATCCAATCAGTCATCAAAAATCTTCCCATAAATAAATGCCCAGGCCCAGATGGCTTCACAGGGAATTCTACCAACTTTCCAGAAAGAACTGACACCAATCTTACTCAAACTCTTTCAAAACATTGAAAAAAATGGAACACTACCTACTCATTTTATGAAGCTAACATCAATCTAACCAAAACCAGGCAAAGATGCTACAAAAAAGGAAAACTACCGGCCAATCTCCCTAATGAATATAGATGCAAAAATCCTCAACAAATACTTGCAAATCGAATCCAAAGACACATTAAAAAAATCATACACCCATGACCATGGGTTCATTCCAGGCATGCAAGGATGGTTCAACATAAGAAAAACAATCATGTATTACAACACATTAAAAACTCGAAAGGGAAAAATCAATTGATCATCTCAATAGATGCTGAAAAGCATTTGACAAAATCCAACATCCCTTTTTGATAAAAACACTTCAAAAGGTAGGAATTGAAGGAACTTCCTCAACATGATAAAACATATATGAAAAACCCACAGCCAGCATAGTACTCAATGGTGAGAGACTGAAAGTCTTCCCTCTAAGATCAGGAACAAGACAAGGATGCCCGCTGTCACCACTGTTATTCAACATTGTGCTGGAAGTGCTAGCCAGGGCAATCCGGCAAGACAAAGAAATAAAAGGCATCCAAATTGGAAAAGAGGAAGTAAAACTGTCATTGTTGCAGATGATATGATCTTATATCTAGAAAACCCTGAGAAATCAACGATAACCACCTAGAGCTAATAAACAAATTTAGCAAAGTAGCGGGATACAGATTAATACACAGAAGTCAGTAATGTTTCTATATGCTAGAAATGAACAAACGGAAGTGACACTCAAGAAAAAGATACCATTTTCAATAGCAACTAAAAAAATCAAGTACCTAGGAATAAACTTAACCAAATTAAAAGACCTATACAAAGAAAACTACATAACTCTACTAAAAGAAATAGAAGGGGCCTTAAAAGATGGAAAAATATTCATGTTCATGGATAGGAAGGCTAATGTCATTAAGATGTCAGTTCTCTAACCCAACTCATCTACAGATTCAATGCAATCCCAATCAAAATTCCAACAACCTACTTTGCAGACTTGGAAACTAAGTTTCTACCAAACTCATCTACAGATTCAATGCAATCCCAATCAAATTCCACAACCTACTTGCAGACTTGGAAAAGCTAGTTATCAAATTTATTTGGAAAGGGAAGATGCCTCGAATTGCTAAAGACACTCTAAAAAAGAAAACGAAGTGGGAGGACTTACACTCCCTGACTTTGAAGCTTATTATAAAGCCACAGTTGCCAAAACAGCATGGTACTGGCACAAAGATAGACATATAGATCAATGGAATCGAATTGAGAATTCAGAGATAGACCCTCAGATCTATGGCCGACTGATCTTTGATAAGGCCCCCAAAGTCACCGAACTGAGCCATAATGGTCTTTTCAACAAATGGGGCTGGGAGAGTTGGATATCCATATCCAAAAGAATGAAAGAGGACCCCTACCTCACCCCCTACACAAAAATTAACTCAAAATGGACCAAAGATCTCAATATAAAAGAACGTACCATAAAACTCCTAGAAGATAATGTAGGAAAACATCTTCAAGACCTTGTATTAGGAGGCCACTTCCTAGACTTTACACCCAAAGCACAAGCAACAAAAGAAAATAGATAAATGGGAACTCCTCAAGCTTAGAAGTTTCTGCACCTCAAAGGAATTTCTCAAAAAGGTAAAGAGGCAGCCAACTCAATGGGAAAAAATTTTGGAAACCATGTATCTGACAAAAGACTGATATCGTGCATATACAAAGAAATCCTACAACTCAATGACAATAGTACAGACAGCCCAATTATAAAATGGGCAAAAGATATGAAAAGACAGTTCTCTGAAGAGGAATACAAATGGCCAAGAAACACATGAAAAAATGTTCAGCTTCACTAGCTATTAGAGAGATGCAAATTAAGACCACAATGAGATACCATCTAACACCGGTTAGAATGGCTGCCATTAAACAAACAGGAAACTACAAATGCTGGAGGGGATGTGGAGAAATTGGAACACTTATTCATTGTTGGTGGGACTGTATAATGGTTCAGCCACTCTGGAAGTCAGTCTGGCAGTTCCTTAGAAAACTAGATATAGAGCTACCATTCGATCCAGCGATTGCACTTCTCGGTGTATACCCGGAAGATCGGAAAGCAGTGACACGAACAGATATCTGCACGCCCATGTTCATAGCAGCATTATTCACAATTGCCAAGAGATGGAAACAACCCAAATGTCCTTCAACAGATGAGTGGATAAATAAATGTGGTATATCCACACGATGGAATCTATGCGGCAGTAAGAAGGAACGATCTCGTGAAACATATGACAACATGGATGAACCTTGAAGACATAATGCTGAGCGAAATAAGCCAGGCACAAAAAGAGAAATATTATATGCTACCACTAATGTGAACTTTGAAAAATGTAAAACAAATGGTTTATAATGTAGAATGTAGGGGAACTAGCAGTAGAGAGCAATTAAGGAAGGGGGAACAATAATCCAAGAACAGATAAGCTATTTAACGTTCTGGGGATGCCCAGAAATGACTATGGTCTGTTAATTTCTGATGGATGTAGTAGGAACAAGTTCACTGAAATGTTGCTATATTATGTAACTTTCTTGGGGTAAAGTAGGAACATGTTGGAAGTTAAGCAGTTATCTTAGGTTAGTTGTCTTTTTCTTACTCCCTTGTTATGGTCTCTTTGAAATGTTCTTTTATTGTATGTTTGTTTTCTTTAACTTTTTTTTCATACAGTTGATTTAAAAAAAAGGGAAAGTTAAAAAAAAAAAAAAAGAAAAAATACAAACAAGGAAAAAAAAAAAAAAGATGTAGTGCCCCCTTGAGGAGCCTGTGGAGAATGCAGGGGTATTCGCCTACCCCACCTCCATGGTTGCTAACATGACCAAGACATAGGGGACTGGTGGTTTGATGGGTTGAGCCCTCTACCATAAGTTTTACCCTTGGGAAGACGGTTGCTGCAAAGGAGAGGCTAGGCCTCCCTATATTCGCCTAAGAGTCTCCTCCTGAATGCCTCTTTGTTGCTCAGATGTGGCCCTCTCTCTCTGGCTAAGCCAACTTGAAAGGTGAAATCACTGCCCTCCCCCTACGTGGGACCAGACACCCAGGGGAGTGAATCTCCCTGGCAACGTGGAATATGACTCCCGGAGAGGAATGTAGACCCGGCATCGTGGGATGGAGAACATCTTCTTGACCAAAAGGGGGATGTGAAAGGAAATGAAATAAGCTTCATTGGCAGAGAGATTCCAAAACGAGCCGAGAGATCACTCTGGTGGGCACTCTTACGCACACTTTAGACAACCTTTTTTAGGTTCTAAAGAATTGGGGTAGCTGGTGGTGGATACCTGAAACTATTAAACTACAACCCAGAACCCATGAATCTCGAAGACAGTTGTATAAAAATGTAGCTTATGAGGGGTGACAATGGGATTGGAAAAGCCATAAGGACCACACTCCACTTTGTCTAGTTTATGGATGGATGTGTAGAAAAGTAGGGGAAGGAAACAAACAGACAAAGGTACCCAGTGTTCTTTTTTACTTCAATTGCTCTTTTTCACTCTAATTATTATTCTTGTTATTTTTGTGTGTGCTAATGAAGGTGTCAGGGATTGCTTTAGGTGATGAATGTACAACTATGTAATGGTACTGTAAACAATCGAAAGTACAATTTGTTTTGTATGACTGCGTGGTATGTGAATATCTCAATAAAATGATTAAAAAAAAAAACTCACTCATTCCACAAATATTTATTGAAGGCTTAGTATGTACTTGATTCTCTTCTAGGCAGTGGAGATACAGCTGCAAAGATAAAATCTCTGCCAACTCTCCTGGTTTCACTTATATTCTAATCAGAGGGAGACAAACAGTAAACCAACATGTAAATACATCATCAGCCAGATGGTGTTATGTGCTGGGGAGTGCAGGAGCAAGGCCTGAAGGAGGTGAGGCAAGCAGCCATGCATGATTCGGGGGAAGCATGGTTGAGCAGATGGAACAGTATATGTGCAAAGCCCCAGAGGTAGGAACAGACTTGGGATGTTCAAAGAACAGCAAGGAGGTCCAAGTGGCTGGAGCAGTGGGAGCAATGGCAAGAAAAGTAGGGGGTAAGATCAGAGAAGGTCAGATCAGATAGGAAATTTAGGCCACAGTCTGACACTGAATTTTACTCCAGGTAAAATTGGGAGCCACAGAAGTGTTTTAATAGAAAAGAGACCTGAGCTGACCTATGTATTAGAAAAATCATTCTGCCTACTGTATGGAAAATATCCTGTTTGGAGGGAGTTATGGTGAAAACAGAAAAACAATCTAGGAGGCTTTTGTAAAAATACAAGTAAATGGTGATGGTGGATGGACCATGGTAATAGCCATGGAGATGGAAAGGAATAGTCAGATTCTGGATATATTTCAAAGTCAATGTCCTGTGTTGCCCAGCACTAGAGGTATATGGAAAATGGAAGATAAACAAGGTTTTAACAGATGGAGCCAGAAGCTGCTATATGAAAAAGTGTTTCAATTACTAGACATGCAAAACTGTAAGAGGAAGATTTGGTTTTCTCTACCACCTAGTCAAAAGTATGCTTTCACCTGTCGAAACTATACTCCACAGAAAGACATCAGACAAACCCCAACTGAGGGTCACTTGACAAAATCTCTGATCAGCACTCATCAGAACTGTCAAGGTCATCAAAAAAAAGAACAGTCACTGTCATTGTCAGGAGGAGCCTAAGAAGGTGGGGCAACAAAACAGAAGGGACGTTAGGTTAAAAACTCAGGAAATCTGAAACGAGAGTGGACTTTAGTTAACAAAAGTGTGTCAATATTGGTGCATTAGTCAGGGTTCTCCACAGAAACAGAACTGACAAAGTGTATGTATATGTATATGCATATGCATATGTATATGTATATTTGTAAATATTATGAAATTTATTATAGGAATGGGCTCACACAACCATGGGGATTAGCAAGTCCACATTCCATAGGGCAGGCCGTGAGTTGGGAACTACAATGAAGGTTATTTTTTTTTAAATTCAATTTTATTGAGATATATTCACATACCATACAATCATCCACAGTGTACAATCAACTGTTCACAGTACCATCATATGGCTGTGCATTCATCAACACAGTCAATTTTTGAACATTTTCATTACACCAAAAAAAAAAACAGAATAAAAATAAAAGTAAAAAAGAACACCCAAAGCATTCCATCCCCCACACCCCACCTATTATTCACTGATTTTGTGTCCCCATTTTTCTACTCATCTGTCCATACACTGGATAAAGGGAGTACGAGCCACAAGGTTTTCACAATTACACAGTCACACTGCGTAAGCTACATAGTTATATAGTTGTCTTCAAGAATCAAGGCTACTAGGTTGCAGTTCAACAGTTTCAGGTATTTCCTTCTAGCTATTCCAATACACTAAAAACTAAAAAAGGATAGCTACATAGTGCATAAGAACCTCCAAAATGACCTCTTGACTCCATTTGAAATCTCTCAGCCACTGATGCTTTACTTCGTTTCATTTCGCATCCCTTTTGGTCAAGAAGATTTTCTCAATCCCACGATGCCAGGTCCAGATTCATCCCCAGGAGTCATATCCTGCGTTTCCAGGAGATTTACACTCCTGGGAGTCAGGTCCCACGTAGTGGGGAGGGCAGTGAGTTCACCTGCCAAGGTGGCTTAGAGAGAGACACACACACACACGGCCACCTCTGAGCAACAAAGGTGAGACCCTTAGACACAATTATAAATAGGCTTAGCCTCTCCTTTGCAGCAACGAGCGTCAAAGAAGCACACCCCAAGATCAAGGCATTGGCCCACTAAATTGGCAGCCCTCACTGTTTGTGAGAATATCAGTAATAACCCAGGTGGGGAAGTCCAACATTTCTGCATTTTCATTCTCTGCACAAATTACTTTGGGATGTATCACGATTTCGCACTAACCTGTACAAACCTACCAGATCTCACTTCCATTCAAAGTTCCATGTAATTATGATGTTTGAATAAACTGACTACACAAGTTAAATTATTTAGTGTGTTACAGAAAATATAGATCGTGCATGAAATAAACATCTCTTCCCTTGGTATCACACAGAAGTTGAAGTTTTAAAACATGGTCAATATCCTCTTTTACCCTTTGGTTTGATGTACCTTAGTCCTAATCAGATCCATTCCTTTCATATCTCTAGTTGAGGTCTGAATTTTTTTTCACCTCACAGCTGCTGTTTGAAGTAATACTGACATTCATAGCTGCCAAGCTCTTGCTGTGAGTTTCAGGTGTCACACAGATACCCAAAGTTCCAGAGATCAACCAGGTTATACACAAAGAGCTCGGCATCTCAGAAGTTGGAGATTACAACTCAGGAGTAGATGTGACTGCTGTAAAAGCTTACAATCTGAGACCATTACAATAAACGTTCCCCTGATAAGCTGTACTCTAAGATTCAATTCTCAGAATTTACACATTATAATTAGTCCATATTAGTGAGGCATTATAATGTTTGTCTTTTCATTTCTGCTGTTCTTCACTCAAAATGCTGTCTTCAAGATCCATTCACCTAGTTGTGTGTCTCACAGCTTCATTCCTTCTTGCAGCTGCTCAATATTCCGTTGTATGCCTACAGCACAGTTCACCATTCTGTTCTTCAGTCGATGTACTTTTAGGCCACCTCCACCCAATGCAAATAGTGAATATTGCCTCCATAAACACCAGTGTGCAAATGTCCATTTATGTCCCTGCTCTCAGATCCTCCAAGACAATGCCCCCTAATGAGGTTGCAGGACCTTAAGGTACCCACATACATAGCTTCTGGTGGAACCAGCACACTGTCCTCCAGACAGGCTACTCCATTCTACTTCTCCACCAACAGTAAATAGGTACATCCCTCTCCCCATGTTTTCTCCACCACCTGTATCTCTCTGTTTATATTTTTCCCTGCAATTTGATAGAGATATATTCACATACCATACAATCATCCACAGTGTACAATCAATTGGTCACAGTATCATCATATAGTTGTGCATTCATCACCACAATCAGCACTTGAACATATTCATTACTTCAAAAAAATTTTTTAAAGAATAGTAAAAATGATTTTAAAAATTAAAATATCATAAAATACAATATAATAATAAGGTCAGACAACAACACCACTGCCAAGAAATCCATAGCCCCCCTCCTTATATCTCCCTCTAACAGACATTTAGTTTCGGTATATTGCCTTTGTTACATTTAATGGAAGCATATTACAATGTTACTGTTGACCACAGACTCCAGTTTGCTTTGACTATATTTTTCCACAATACCATCCTTTTTCAACACTTTGCAAGGTTGACATTCATTTATTCTCCCTGCACATAAAAACATTTTTATATTTGTACGTTTACTCACCATCTGTTCCAGTTTGCTAATTCTTCCAGAATGCAAAATACCAGAGATGGATTGGCTTTTATAAAGGGGGCTTTTATAAAGGGGGTTTATTTGGTTACAAAATTACAGTCTTAAGGCCATAACAGGTCCAAGCTGAGGCATCAACAATAGGGTACCTTCACTGGAGGATGGCCAATGGTGTCCAGAAAACCTCTGTTAGCTCTGAAGGCAGGTGGCTGGTGTCGGCTTGCTTCCAGGTTGCATTTTGAAATAGCTTTCTCCCAGGATGTTTCTCTCTAGGTGTCTGGGGGCATTTTCTTAGTTTCTCCCAGGCAAACTCTGGAGTAGCAAAAGTCTACTTTCAATGGCTGTCTTCAAAATATCTCTCTTGGCTGCAGCACTGCCTTCTGTCTGTGAACACTTTTACAGGATTCCAGTGATTCAATTAAGACCCACCCTGAATGGGTGGGATAAAACCTCCATGGGAATTATTCAATCAAAGATTACAACCACAGTTGAGTCACAACTCCATGAAAACACTCAAAGGATTCCAACCTAATCAACACTAATATGTCTGCCCTCCACAAGATTGCATCAAAGAACATGGCATCTAGGGGACACAATACAACCAAAATGGCACACCATAATTGACCACTCCAGGTTTCACTAAGTTATGCAGTCCCTGTCTTTATTGTCTATCTTTCCTTTTGGTGTCATACATGCCCTTAGCCCTCCTCTTTCGACTTTACTCACAGACATCTTTGTTCAGTGTACTTACAATACTGTACTATAATCACACAGTATTGTGCTATCCATTTCAGATCTATACAATCTATCATGTTGAACATTCTGTACTCCTTCAGCATCAAGTGCCCAATCTCTACCCTCTTTCTATCTCCTGATAACCTGTGTTCTCAGCTTAAACTCTCGAAGTTTGCTCATTAATGTTAGTTCATGTTAGTGAGACTATACAGTATTTGTCCTTTTGTTTCTGGCTAACTTCATTCAACATAATGACCTCAAGTTTCATCCACGTTGTTGCATGTTCTGTGACTTTGTTCTGTTTTACAGCCGTGTAATATTCCATCGTATGTATATACCACAGTTTGTTTATCCACTCGTCTGTTGCTGGACATCTGGGCTGTTTCCATCTATTGGCAATTGTGAATAATGCTGCTATAAACATTGGTTTACAAATGTCTGTTCGTGTCTTAGCTTTCAGTTCTTCTGAGTATATATTTAGTAATGGAATTGCTGGATCATATGGCAATTCTAGACTTAGCTCCCTGAGTAACCACCACACTGCCTTTCAGAGTGGCTGCACCAATCTACATTCCCACCAACAGTGAATAAGTGTGCCTCTTTCTCTACATCATCTCCAGCACTTGTAATTTTCTGTTTTTTGATAAAGGCCATTCTGCTAGGTGTGAGAAGATATCTCATTGTGGTTTTGATTTGCATTTCCCTAATAGCCAGTGAAGCTGAGCATTTTTTCCATATGTTTTGGAGTCATTTGTATTTCCTCTTCAGAAAAGTATCTGTCCATATCTTTTCCCCATTTTTAATTGGGTTCTTTGTCTTTCTGTTGTTGAGTTGTAGGACCTTTTTCTATATTCTGGTTATTAAACCCTTATCTGATATGTGGTTTCAAAATATTGTCTCCCATTGCATAGGCTGCCTTTTTACTTTTCTGACAAAGTCCTTTGATGCAGAAAAGTGTTTAATTATCAGGAGATCCCATTTATCTATTGCTTCTTTCATTTCTCATGCTTTGGGTATAAGGTCTAGGATGCCACCTCCTATCACAAGGTTTTGATATTTCCCTACATTTTCTTCTAAATGTTTTATGAACTTGGTGCTAATATTTAGGTCTTTAATCCATTTTGAGTTAATTTTTGTATAAGGTGTAAGACAGGGTTCTTCTTTCATTCTTTTGGAAATGGATATCCAGTTCTCCAAACACCATTTATTGAAGAGGCTGCTCTGTTTCAGTTGCTTTGGCTTGACTGCCTTATCAAAGATCAATTGTCCATAAATGAGATGATCTATATCTGAACAGGCAATTCCATTCCATTGATTGGTATACCGAGCTTTATGCCAGTACCATGCTGTTTTGAACATGGTAGCTTTGTGGTATGCTTTAAAGTCAGGTAGTGTGAGACCTCCCACTTCATTCCTCTTTGTCAAGATATTTTTGGCTATTCAGGGCACACTACCTTTCCAAATAAATTTGGTTATTGGTTTATCTATTTCTGCAAAGTAAGCTGTTGGGATTTTAATTGGTATTGCATTGAATCTATACATGAGATGAGGTAGAACTGACATCATAACTATATTTAGTCTTCCAATCCATTCTTCCATTTTTTTGTTTTTTAGGTCCTGTTTGATTTCCTTTAGCAGTTTCTTGTAGTTTTTCTATGTTTGGGTCTTTTGTGGCCTCGGTTAAGTTTATTCCTAAATACTTGATTCTTTTGGTTGCTATTGTAAATGGAATTTTTTCTTGATTTCCTCCTCCTATTGCTCATTACTTGTGTATAGGAAAACTACTGATTTTTACATCTTGATGTTGTAGCCTGCCACTTTGCTGTATCCATTGATTAGCTCTAGTAGCTTTGCTGTAGATTTTTCTGGATGATCTACATGTAGGATTATGTAATCTGCAAACAGTGAAAGTTTTACTTCTTTCTCTCCAATTTGGATGCCTTTTATTTCTTTTTCTTGCCTAATTGCTCTGGCTACAACTTCCAGCACAATGTTGAATAACAATGGTGACAGTTGGCATCCTTGTCTTGTTCCTGATCTTAGAGGGAAAGATTTCAGTCTTTCCCCATTGAGCATGATGTTAGCTGTGGGTTCTTCATATATTGCCTTTATCATATTAAGAAAATTCCCTTCTATTCCTATCCTTTTGAGTGCTTTTATCGAGAAAGGATGTTGAATTTTGTCAAATGACTTTATTGCATTGATCAAGATGATCATGTGGTTCTTCTGCTTTGATTTATTAAAGTGGTGTATTACATTAATTGATTTTCTTGTGTTGAACCAGTATTGCATAGCTGGAATAAATCCCACTTGGTCATGGTGTATAATTCTTTTAATGTGCTGCTGGATTTGATTTGCAAGTATTTTGTTGAGGAGTTTTGCATCTATATTCATTAAAGAGATTGGTCTATAATTTTCTTTCTTTCTTTTTTTTGTAGTATTTTTTTGTCTGACTTTGGTATTAGGGTGATGTTGGCTTCATAGAATGAGTTAGGAAGATTTCCCTCCTCTTCAATTTTTTTGAAGAATTTGAGCAGGACTGGTACTAATTCTTCCTTGAATTCTTCGTAGAATTCCCATGTGAAGACACCTGGTCCTGTACATTTCTTTTCTGGAGCTTTTTGATGACTGACTCAATCTACTTACTTGTGATTGGTTTGTTGAGGTTCTCTATTTCTTCTTGAGTCAATGTTGGTTGTTCATGCTTTTCTAGGAAGTTGTACATTTCATCTAAGTTGTCTAGTTTATTAGCATACAGTTACTCATGGTATCCTTTTATTTTCTCCTTTATTTCTGTGGGGTCTGTAGTTATGACCTCTCTCCCGTTTCTGATTGTATTTATTTGCATCTTCTGTCTCTCCGTCTCTTTCCCTCTCTCTCTTAGCCTAGCTAAGGGTCCATTGATTTTATTGATTTTTTCTTGAAGAACCAACTTCTGGTTTTCTTGATTCTCTCTATTGTTTTCCTGTTCTCAATTTCATTTATTTCTGCTCTAATCTTTGTTATTTCTTTCCTTCTGTTTGCTTTGGGGTTAGTTTGCTGTTCTTTCTCCAGTTCCTCCAGGTGAACAGTTAATGCCTCAATTTTTTTCCCTCTTTCTTCTCTTTTAATATAGGCATTTAGGGCAATAAATTTCTCTCTCAGCACTGCCTTTGCTGCATCCCATAAGTTTTGATATTTTGTGTTTTCATTTTCATTTGCCTTGAGGCATTTACTAATTTCTCTTGTAATTTCTCCATTTAATCACTGGTTATTTAAGACTGTGTTGTTTAGCCTCCATATATTTGTGAATTTTCTGACTTTCTGCCTGTTATTGATTTCAAACTTCTTTCCATTATGGTCCAATAAAGTGTTTTGTATAATATCACTATTTTAAAATTTGTTGAGACTTGCTTTGTGACCTAACATGTGGTCTATCATAGAGAAGGATCCATGAGCAGTTGAGAAAAATGTGTATCCTGCCATTGTGGGGTATAGTGTTCTATAAATGTCTGTCAAGTCTAATTCATTTATCCTATAATTCAACATCTCTGTTTCCTTATTGATTCTCCGCCTAGATGTTCTATTCATTGATGAAGGCATTGTATTGAAGTCTCCAACTATTATTGTAGAGTCATCTGCTTCTCCCTTTAGTGTTATCAGTGTTTGCCTCAGTATTTTGGGGCATTCTGGCTCAGTGCATAAATATTTATGATTGTTATGTCTTCTTGATGAATTGCCCCTTTTATTAATATATAGTGTCCTTCTTTGTCTCTTTTAATTGTTTTACATTTGAAGTCTAATTTGTCTGATATTAATATAGCTATGCCAGCTTGTTTGCTGTTTCTGTTTGCGTGAAATATCTTCTTCCAACTTTTGACATTCAACCTATTTTTGTCCTTGTGTCTAAAGTGAGTTTCTTGTAAACACATATAAATGGGTCCTGTTTTTTAATACATTCAGCCAGTCTATGTCTTTTTATTTGGGAGTTTAATCCATTAACATTTAGTGTTATTACTGTAAGGGCAGTACTTTCTTCTACCATTTTGTCTTTTGGGTTTTATTTGTTATATCTTATTTTTCTCTCTCTCTCTCCTTTTACCCTTTCTGATAGTCTTCATTTCTACAGTCTTCTCCAGACCTCTCTCTGCTATCTTTTCCTATCAGTCTGTTGCACTCTCTTCAGTATTTCTTGTAGCACAGGTCTCTTATTCACAATGTCTCTCAGTGTCTGTCTGTCTGAAAATATTTTAATCTCCCCCTCTTTTTTATTTTTGATGGCTTTTTTAAAAATTGTAATCTTAACATATATACATAACATTGATAACTTTCAAAGCAGGATCCCCCCTCATTTTTGAAGGACAGTTTTGCCAGATATAGAATTCTTGTGGGCAGTTTTTCTCTTTCAGTATCTTAAATATACCATTACACTGCCTTCTCACCTCCATGGTTTCTGCAGAGAAATCTATACATATTCTTATTGAGCTTTCCTTCTATGTGATGGGTTATGTTTCTCTTGCTGCTGTTAGAATTCCTGTTGTCTTTGACATTGGACAATATTATCAATAAGTGTCTTGCAGTAGATCAACTCGGGTCTATTCTGTTTGGGGTATACTGCATTTCTTGAATCTGTAATTTTATGTCTTTCATGAGGTGGGAAACTTTCAGTGATTATTTCTTCTATTATTCTTTCTGCCCCTTTTCCCTTCTCTTCTCCTTCTGGGACACCCACAACATGTATATTTGTGTGCTTCATGTTGTCATTCAGCTCCCTAAGATCCTGCTCATATTTTTCCATTCTTTTCCCTATCTGTTCTTTTGTGTGAATGATTTCAGATGTCCTGTCTTCCAGTTCACTGATCCTTTCTTCTGCCTCCTCAAATCTACTGTTTTATGTCTCCATTGTGTTTTTCATCTGTTCTATAGTGTCTTTCATTCCCATATGTTCTGCCATTTGTTTTTTCAAGCTTATGAATTCTTCTTTATGGTAATCCAGTGTCATCTTTATATCCTTCATCTCTTTTGCCACATTTCCTTCAGCTCATTGATTTGATTTAGGAGATTTGTTTGAACAGCTTTAATTAGTTGTTTCAATTCCTGTATCTCAGTTGAAGTGTTAGTTTGTTCCTTTGGCTGGTCCATATTTTCATGTTTCCTAGTATGGCTCAGTGTTTTTAGCTGTCTAGGCATCTGATTTTCTTGATTAGTTTATTCCAGATTTCATTTTCCCTCTTTTACTTAGGTTTTTCTTGTTGGTTAGCTTTGTTCTCTATCTGTTCTTTGGCTTGCAGTTCAACTTATTTTAGACCTCTAACCTAGCTTTTGTTTCATTGATCAGAAGTTTTCACCTCATATTTCTGGTTCTTACCCTGCCTCTATGTAACATTTTTGTGAGAGGGTCTCCCCAGATATGATTGACCCCAATCACATTTTCCTAGTCCAGACAGGCCCAGATCTCAGGAGCATGTAATAAGAAATTTCCCTGAGAATGAGATCCCACTGGTTGTCAGACCCTCATGTGAAGCCTGTAGACTCTGTGCTTTTCCTATTCCATCCAGCAGATGGCACTTGTTAGCCCACAGCTCTCCACCAGTGTAAAGAGGTATGCTGCCTTTAATTCTCTGCAGATCCTGTCCCTGACAGGGCATGGCTTACTCAAGCTAGTTTCTGTTTTCCAGCCTGTGGGGTCTGAGTTCTCTGAATAAAAGCCACCACTTGAGCTGGGCCCTGTCCCCCGCCCCTTGTCTTGGCAAAGTTTCATCCTTTAGAATATTATCTCCCCCACTAAACTTATTGCTTTGTCCCTCAGACCTATCTTAGCTCCACCCTTGCCTGGGTTAAGCTGCCAATTGCAAATATCTGAGGCTTTCTGTAATGAGCTAGTTAGAATAGTTATTTAAAAACAAATTAAAGAAATCCCTTCTCAAGGCCTTTTCCCATCACACAAGTTTGTCAGTCCCATTATAGACTACTTAAAAATATGCCCCTAAGGCTATTATCTCTTTCACCTGAATAGTTACTCTAAGTTAACTTTAATTCTGCCCTTGCCCGAGGTAGTGCTGAAGCCTGAACCTTCCAGCAGTTGATGGGCTACTGAAAAGTAAAAAAATAGTCGGAGAGAAAGAAAAAACAGATCCTTTTCAGAGCCGGACCCCAGGTCCCTGGCTTTGCAAACGAGTGCTGGTGTTGGTACCCATTTCTATGTGCCCCTTTCTTCTTGGAGCCTAGCCCTTTTCCAGTATTCTGTACACTACCAACTCCAAGTCTTTTTTTGTTTTTTTTTTTTTGTTTGTTTTTTTTTTGCTGTTTTTGTTAGCCCCACCTCCTGTCTGCTGGGCTGAGTCCTCCCAGTTCCTTTCCCGCCTGCTCTTTGATTATCTGTGATTGGAGATTTTATTCAGCAGTCTGAAGTTGTTAATTAATTCTGCAATTGGGGCCTGGTTGAGCCCCTCTCCTTGCTCCCAGCACAGATTGTTTCTTTTTCCCTCGGGGAACCAGCTCCAATACCATCTGCTGTGTCTGTGAGGGAAAGGTGCCAGCCTCATGGCCAGGGAGACTTACAGGTCTTTGCTGCAGTCTCAGCCATTCCACCCATTCTAGACTGCTGTGTGATGTGTGCCAGTCACAGAAGTCCCTGAAACAGTTGTTCCATACAGCTCCTGGCTATTTACCAGCTGCCCAAGAGGAGTAACTAAATTCCTCACCTCACCACCCTGCCATCTTGCCCCACCCTCCACAATGAAGGTTTTGATGAATTCTCAAAGAAAAGCTGGCTGGTTGAAGTAGAGATGGAAATTCTTTCTGACTGCTGAAGTCATCAGTTCTCCCTTTAAGGCTTTCAACTGCTTGGATGAGACTTCTCTCCTTGCTGAAGGACATCTCCTTTGTTGATTTTGGTGTCATCAGCCATAGATGCAATCAACTGACTAAAGATTTAAATCCACAAAATACCCTCACAGTAACCATTAAGGCTGGTGCTTGCTTGACTAAACAACTGGACACCCTAACCTAGTCAAGTTGACACATGAACTGAACCATCACAATTGTTTTGTTATTTGTGAAAAATGTACCATTCTAATTTAAGATGTTAACATTAGGCGAAACTGGGTGTAGGGTGTGTGGGAACTCGCTGTATTATCTTTACAACTTTTTTGTAAATCTAAAACTATTGTAAAATAAAATGCATCTGTATCTATATATCTGTATCTACATTGAATGATTCCATACATGCAATTACAAATGTACCAAACTTATTTTTTATTTGATGGATCACTCAAAATAGAATTCATCAGAACTCCTGTGCTAAAACCTGTAACAGCCCTACCATGAGTACATCTCTATGTAAAGCTGTGTATTTTATCCATCCCAATGATCAATAATGAAAACCAAATTTCAATCAAGCATGCTAATGGAAAGTATGAATTATCTTTATATTATTAATATATTAACTATTAATAGAAACTATAATGAAACCATTGTCATTTGAAGAGGCAATCAAAAAGTAAGCAGCAAACTATGTAAGGGAAAAAAGTATATTAGGTAGTTAATATACAATATGTGGTTTAATAAAAACAGTATATGCTTTTCTGGATTTTGTTGATGTTTAAAATACTAGTCACCTTTTAAAAATTCATAATTTGTTGTGATTTCTTTTTCCGTTTTAAATAAGTATTCACTTTCTTATGTAATATTGAATTATTTTGCTTCAAAAATTATATAAATTTTAAATCCTATAATGCCTGGCTCCATCCCTGCAAATAGCTTACTCAACAAGTAATTGGCAGAGGGGAGAGAAGGACGAAATCATGGGTAGACATCTGCAAGCTGGAAGATGTGGTGGTGGGACCATGTGGCGATTCTCTTCTGATTGCTTCTAACTCTGTGAAAAAAAGAAAAATTCCTCAGCTGAGGAGTGTGGACTCAATGCTGAAGGTCTGATGAGAGATAGTATTAAAGAGTCATTTGAGAGAAGGCAGAGCTGAGTGGATGGACATGCAGAATTGCCTAGCATTTCCAGACACTGCTAAGGGTCATGAGTTTAAAGTGAGATTAGTCTGCATGACTGTGTTTTTCTCCAGGCACTTATGTGTTTCCAGATGCAGATGCAGAGGAAAAGGCAAGTTGGAGTTAAGATGGGTTTATTTAGACTTTGCCAGTTGAATCTGATGAAGGGAGATGGGAACAAAGGAGTCGAGGATGTTCACAATGGAATGATTAAAATTACAGACCACAGAGTCTAAGCAGGGTAAAGAGGTAAGGACATGGCTAAGATCAAGGGGTTGTAAGTATGTTGGCATCAAAGAGCTGATGGAGTCAGCACCCTAGAGGAAGTGAGCTAGAGTCAGGAGGTGGTTAAGAGAGGAACGCTTGAAATGGGCACCATGGTCATAACAAGGTCTAACACGTGTCTACTGGTGGTTTGTTTGGAATTGGAAGACAGCAGCTCAGGGAGCTGAGAGGCCAGAGTGCTGGAAGTTTCTTCTATAAGTATGTTGAAATCATCAAAATTATGTGTTGGAAAGAGAAACAGTAATCAGGTTCTAGTATTTTCTAAGGGTAAGTGACCTGGGAGATGTGTAGATGACAGCAACAAGGATGGTTAGGGGGTTTATGTCAAATGCGATGAGCTTCTAGCCTGTGGTATTTTAGGAAGGAAGTAGGGACAATTATCCACAAGTGACGCTGATAAGTCCCAGTGAGAAGAGAGGAATCAGAGAGAAAACAGCTGCCACTTAAGAGGGCAGAAGGGGAAGACATTTTACAGGTTTTTGTTACGGGTAAAAAGATGAAGGTAAGAGTTTGCAAAAATAGGGATTTTTACTAATGATGTGCCATGAGTTCTGGGAACAGAGAGAGGGTTTGGGGAGCTGGGAGGAGGTGGTGGTGGACGACAAACTGTACAGAGCTGCATGGAGCTAGCAAGGTTCCAGTCTGAATATTGATGAAAACAGGAAAGATGTGATGGATATAAATAACTTGAATGCAGTGATTCTGTATATGAAAAGAAACTTCCACGCATTCTCTGTTGCAGCATTAATTTTGGGTAATTTAGCCGTTCACATAGGATGTTCCACCAAAAAGCACCCAGTCATATACTAAAAACACCTACTCACTTTGTGGTTTGTGGGTCCACATTTCTAATGGAATAAAATGTCAGGAGAATATGATCATTGTAATAAAATTCCTTAGTTGTTCATTATGAGTCAGTTTTTCCTGAGCAAGCTGATTCAGAAAGTCAGATGATAATCATTCAGCCTCTTTCCTTATAATGGATGCATCTTGAATTATTCCGTTGTCTACTTTTCTATTATTCTTGATAAAAGTTACTAGAAGTTTTAATTAATTTTATCTGTTTTTTTCATCCTACTTTCCTCCTAAAAGAAAATTACTTTCAGGAAAATACTGTTTACTAGTAGAAAAGAACATGTGGTTTACCCTTACACTGTTTTGAAGTCCATACATGTTAAGGTAATAACTTATTTTCTGTTTTTATGGGTTAGTGAGGTTCAGTGAACAAGTGGTTTATTCAATCTGCATATTAACCACATCAATAATTTTCCTCTTTCCTTCTTGCTGTTGTCCTTTTAAGTAAAGTTAATTAGGATAAATAGGTAAAGAGAGATACAAGATACGTTAAGTTAAAAATGCAGGCTACAAAATTTTGTATGATACTCTCTCTCTTTACCTAATTACCAACTAAAATAAGACTAAAAGGAAATGCACCAAAATATGAACACTAGTTATCAGTGATAGGGTGATGGGTGATGTTTGATCTCCTTGAATGCATTTTACTACCTATGTCCTATCTAATATAAAGATGAGGTCAAGAGACAACCAGTCAGTGTGGGTGTGTAGGAACCAATTAAACACTTTCGGAGAGTCTGATTAGAAATATTTAATCTTGTCTACAGAAGACCTTCAGTCTCCATGTGAGGTTTTTTGTTTTTTGCCAAACTACAGATTTTCTAAATTTCATCTAATTCCACAAAACTTTGTTGCTTTGTGTGACTATATATAATCTTGACACCTAGAGGTTATTTCAGTTTAGCAGACATTACAATGATCACTTTTCTAAACTATTCTGTTTCTTTCCAAATCTAGAAGGCAGGCGTTTCAGTGGTCCTCTTGCCCTAACCATGGCCTACAGCACATGAGCATGTTGATGCCATTTGGCTGTCTACTGTGGAACGTAAAGACTCGGGGAATCATATCCCATATCCAGTCACAATCAGTGGCTAGTGACGCGGGCCCTTGGAAACAGAATTCTCATCACCGAGTGAATCAGTCTGGAGTAAGTATCAGATCATCCAGGAAATCATCTAGTATTCTTACATTCATTACTCTAACTCTTCCTTTGGTTGTGATGTATTTTTCAACTTTCAACAAATAAATATTATATTAACAGTTTACACGATGTGGTGAGTACAAGGCACATGCCAAGAATAGTCAGTAGAGAACCTAACCATCTCTGGAAGGCTCAGGAAAAGCTGCCTAGAGAAAACTATCATACCTTTGAATGCCTAGCGGTCAGCAGAGTACTCAGCACATCGTACAAGCTCAGTGAACATTTTCTATGGAGGTGTATCCTGAGGACCGGGCAGGATTTAGCCAGGCAGTAGGACGGTGTGGAGGGTGTGCTATGGAGGGGACACCTGGGCAAGAAGAGCAGCAGGTACGAAGGCTGGGAGGCAAGAGTGAGAGCGCTGAGGCTGGAGCATAAGGGTGTGCATGTGTCTATCGGGAGGGAGGTAAATTGGCAGATGCCTGACAGGCATACAGGGATTAGATCATGAAGTCTTTTACGCCATTCTGAAGAGTCTGAATTTATCATAAAAGTGTTAAATTTCAGCTTTGAAGCAGGAGAATAAAAATCAGATTTGTGAGTTAAAAGATGACTCTAGGCTCCATTTAGACGACAGACTGGAGGGAGATACGCCTGAAGACCAGTTATAATCCAGGTGAGAAATTAGGAGGCAGGGGCAGTGGAGATGAAGAGGAAAAGATATCGAGGAGGTAGGATGCACAGGGGCTAATGACACAGGGGTGGTGGGTGAAGAAGAGGAGGTCAGGGATGGTGCAGTGGGAGAGAGAAAGTGAAAGAGGGAGGAGAAGAGGGAGAATGTGGGGAGATCTGAGCGGCAGGGAGCATCAGCAGAGGAGATAACCAGGGTCAAAAAGTGTGTGAACTGGGAATAGGCATCACGCCAGGATGAACAGGCAGAAAAGCAAGGGAGAGGCCACGAAATGCATTTCAAGAGGACAATGGTCAACATCCTCGAAGGCTGCAGAGATCACGTAGTGTAAGGACTGAAAACCAAACATATGATTCAGCAACAAAGGGCCAAAAACTGACTGTAGCCAAAGTGCTTCAGTGGAGCGATGGGAATAACTGAGGAAAGCAGAAGTACTGATTGTGACCACGCGTTTAGGAAGCGTGTTATGAAGGCTGAGGTTGCAGAGTAAGCTTGCACTACTTTTTTTTTTTTTTTGGATGGCAGAAGTTTAAACCAAATTCTAAGACAATGTCAACATAATATTCTCTTGAGGTTAATGACTCTTGCATTGAAAACGGGGCATGACAAAGAGGAAGTCAGCCTTCTGAGTGACTGGTGGGGGTCCTCTTCTTCACCCTCAGCATCCCCAGGTGCTGGGGAGCCAGGTTCGGATCACCTCATGGCCAAATGGCCTTACTTTTCAAGGCCCCCTTCATATTCACCCTACAAAACCGGACAGCGCCTGGGAAACGGCATCTGTACACCGGGCCTGGGGCACAGGGCACCCGGCTCCTCCCCGGGGGAGAGCGCAGGACCTGGCTGCTGGTGGGGAGTCCCAGCCTCACCATGGACCCCACTGGCAGTGCCAGGAGGACCTGACAAAAAAGAAGACTCAAGCGCAAAACACAGCATTCTTGAAAAGACACACAGTAAGAAAACAGAAAACATTTAAGAGAAATGCAATATTTTAATGATTTTAAAAAATCTAAGCTGCCATCTGGCTCCAGCAACAAGCAGACTGAGCTAACACACCCATCCTGCTAGAAAACACCTAGAAAAGCTATAGGAAACACAATACAGTTTTATATAGAAAATTAAAAATCATATAGCAAAGCTCACAAGACAATCAAATGAAAAGCCTATCGAAAGAGGCTCATATGGACTTAGTTGTTAGTGGGAAAGGCTGGGTCAGATGTGTTACCCTTATGTGGAACTTTTTTTTAATGATAAAAGAAAAAATTTGAACCAACTGTGGCAAAGCATTAACATCTTTCAGTCTGAGTGGTAGGTACACAAGCATCTGTTATATTGTTCTGCACTGAACTATGCTTGAAGTACTTCGATCTTACTTCTAAAAACTGGCTAAACTCAATTTTTCCCCTATTGTTCTTTTTTGGGGGAAGATTATTCATAAGAGTTATAAAGAAGATAAATATACTGTTGGCACATACAGATCTAAACTTGTGTAACAAGTATTCTATTTGTATATAATACTTTACAAGTGTTGGCATATGCTTGTCTTTCTTCCTAAAATTAACTGCCCTCACACTTCCTTTTCAGTCTAGTAAAAGACCATGACTCAAAGTCTCAAATCCTCTGTGAGTTCTTCCTGAGTTCACCACTCCTTCCTCATTATCCCAAAGGTATTTTTTAAGCTTCTTATAAAGCATGTATCATATGATATGGTAATTATGCATTAGTTCCTTGAAGGCGAGGGCAGTGATTTAGTCTTTTTTTAACCAGCACCTGGGTAGGAACTCATTAAATGATGTGGAATGAATTGAAAGAAAAAATACAAAAAAAAAAAAAAATCACAATGTTCATTTATGTAAATCAGGAGGCTTGTTGGTCTTTCTTACTGCAAAGCAAATGGAAGGTGTGTTAGTTGTGAGGCTTGTCAGGTGCAAGCACAGATGAGGGTTGTGTGGGCAGGCAGCTCAGGACCTTGAATCTGTACTGATTGTGGTCACGGCCTAGTTATCGAGCACAACCCTCATCCTCAAAATGGGGTAACTTAAATTTGACAGGATGCTCTAAGGTCTTCAAGAGAGAAAGTAGTAAGACTAGACTTACCTGTTTATATGTTTAACCTAGCATCTTTGTACAACAGTAAGTGTTAACGATATAAAATGTATTCCCTGTAATTGTCCACAACAGAGTCTAGAAGAACCTGCAAGCATACTCTGAATTTCTCTGTAAGTCTGAAATCATCATACAAAAATACTTGGGACTTCTTCTTCGGCTGCCCAGTGAAGCGTTTCCTGAGGAGTTCATCGAGGTTTGCCAGTTCGTTTCCTGAGGAGTTCATCGAAGTTGCCGGTTCGTTTCCTGAGGAGTTCATTGGACGTCTTCCTTGGAATTGACAGTTTGCTGACTGCCCTACAGAATTTGGACTTGTGCACACCCACAGCTGTTTTTTTCTATTTTAAAGAACCTATGTCGGAGGAGGCGGGGCAAGATGGCAGACTGGTGAGCTGTATGTTTTAGTTACTCCTCCAGGAAAGTAGGTAGAAAGCCAGGAACTGCGTGGACTGGACACCACAGAGCAATCTGACTTTGGGCATACTTCATACAACACTCATGAAAACGTGGAACTGCTGAGATCAGCGAAATCTGTAAGTTTTTGCGGCCAGGGGACCCGCGCCCCTCCCTGCCAGGCTCAGTCCCGGGGGAGGAGGGGCTGTCAGCTCCGGGAAGGAGAAGGGAGAACTGCAGTGGCTGCCCTTATCAGAAACTCATTCTACTGATTCAAACTCCAACCATAGATAGACTGAGACCAGACACCAGAGAATCTGAGAGCAGCCAGCCCAGCAGAGAGGAGACAGGCATAGAAAAAAAACAACACGAAAAACTCCAAAATAAAAGCGGAGGATTTTTGGAGTTCTGGTGAACATAGAAAGGGGAAGGGCCCTGAGGCGCATATGCAAATCCCGAAGAAAAGCTGATCTCTCTGCCCTGTGGACCTTTCCTTAATGGCCCTGGTTGCTTTGTCTCTTAGCATTTCAATAACCCATTAGATCTCTGAGGACGGCCCGTTTATTTATTTATTTTTTTAATCCTTTTTTCTTTTTCTAAAACAATTACTCTAAGAAGCCCAATACAGAAAGCTTCAAAGACTTGCTATTTGGGCAGGTCAAGTCAAGAGCAGAACTAGGAGAGCTCTTGAGACAAAACACAATAATCCAGTGGCTGAGAAAATTCACTAAACACCACAACTTCCCAAGAAAAGGGGGGTGTCCGCTCACAGCCATCATCCTGGTGGACAGGAAACACTCCTGCCCATCGCCAGCCCCATAGCCCAGAACTGCCCCAGACAACCCAGTGTGACGGAAGTGCTTCAAATAACAGGCACACACCACAAAACTGGGCGTGGACATTAGCCTTCCCTGCAACCTCAGCTGATTGTCCCAGAGTTGGGAAGGTAGAGCAGTGTGAATTAACAAAGCCCCATTCAGCCATCATTTCAGCAGACTGGGAGCCTCCCTACACAGCCCGGGGTGCACGGCCTGGAAGAGGGGCCCACTTGCAAGTCTCAGGAGCCATACGCCAATACCAAGGACTTGTGGGTCAGTGGCAGAGACAAACTGTGGCAGGACTGAACTGAAGGATTAGACTATTGCAGCAGCTTTAAAACTCTAGGATCACCAGGGAGATTTGATTGTTAGAGCCACCCCCTCCCTCCCTGACTGCCCAGAAACATGCCCCATACACAGGGCAGGCAACACCAACTACACACGCAAGCTTGGTACACCAATTGGACCCCACAAGACTCACTCCCCCACTCACCAAAAAGGCTAAGCAGGGGAGAACTGGCTTGTGGAGAACAGGTGGTTCGTGGACACCACCGGCTGGTTAGTTAGAGAAAGTGTACTCCACAAAGCTGTAGATCTGATAAATTAGAGATAAGGACTTCAATTGGTCTACAAATCCTAAAAGAACCCTATCAAGTTCAGCAAATGCCACGAGGCCAAAAACAACAGAAAATTATAAAGCATATGAAAAAACCAGATGATATGGATAACCCAAGCCCAAGCACCCAAATCAAAAGACCAGAAGAGACACAGCACCTAGAGCAGCTACTCAAAGAACTAAAGATGAACAATGAGACCATAGTACGGGAGATAAAGGAAATCAAGAAGACCCTAGAAGAGCATAAAGAAGACATTGCAAGACTAAATAAAAAAATGGATGATCTTATGGAAATTAAAGAAACTGTTGACCAAATTAAAAAGATTCTGGACACTCATAGTACAAGACTAGAGGAAGTTGAACAACAAATCAGTGACCTCGAAGATGACAGAATGGAAAATGAAAGCATAAAAGAAAGAATGGGGAAAAAAATTGAAAAACTCGAAATGGACCTCAGGGATATGATAGATAATATGAAACATCCAAATATAAGACTCATTGGTGTCCCAGAAGGGGACGAAAAGGGTAAAGGTCTAGGAAGAGTATTCAAAGAAATTGTTGGGGAAAACTTCCCAAATCTTCTAAACAACATAAATACACAAATCATAAATGCTCAGCGAACTCCAAATAGAATAAATCCAAATAAACCCACTCCGAGACATATACTGATCACACTGTCAAACACAGAAGAGAAGGAGCAAGTTCTGAAAGCAGCAAGAGAAAAGCAATTCACCACATACAAAGGAAACAGCATAAGACTAAGTAGTGACTACTCAGCAGCCACCATGGAGGCAAGAAGGCAGTGGCACGATATATTTAAAATTCTGAGTGAGAAAAATTTCCAGCCAAGAATACTTTATCCAGCAAAGCTCTCCTTCAAATTTGAGGGAGAGCTTAAATTTTCACAGACAAACAAAAGCTGAGAGAATTTGCTAACAAGAGACCTGCCCTACTGGAGATACTCAAGGGAGCCCTACAGACAGAGAAACAAAGAAAGGACAGAGAGACTTGGAGAAAGGTTCAGTACTAAAGAGATTCGGTATGGGTACAATAAAGGATATTAATAGAGAGAGGGGAAAAATATGGCAAACATAAACCAAAGGATAAGATGGCTGATTCAAGAAATGCCTTCACGGTTATAACGTTGAATGTAAATGGATTAAACTCCCCAATTAAAAGATATAGATTCGCAGAATGGATCAAAAAAAAATGAACCATCAATATGTTGCATACAAGAGACTCATCTTAGACACAGGGACACAAAGAAACTGAAAGTGAAAGGATGGAAAAAAATATTTCATGCAAGCTACAGCCAAAAGAAAGCAGGTGTAGCAATATTAATCTCAGATAAAATAGACTTCAAATGCAGGGATGTTTTGAGAGACAAAGAAGGCCACTACGTACTAATAAAAGGGGCAATTCAGCAAGAAGAAATAACAATCGTAAATGTCTATGCACCCAACCAAGGTGCCACAAAATACATGAGAGAAACACTGGCAAAACTAAAGGAAGCAATTGATGTTTCCACAATAATTGTGGGAGACTTCAACACATCACTCTCTCCTATAGATAGATCAACCAGACAGAAGACCAATAAGGAAATTGAAAACCTAAGCAATCTGATAAATGAATTAGATTTAACAGACATATACAGGACATTACATCCCAAATCACCAGGATACACATACTTTTCTAGTGCTCATGGAACTTTCTCCAGAATAGATCATATGCTGGGACATAAAACAAGCCTCAATAAATTTAAAAAGATTGAAATTATTCAAAGCACATTCTCTGACCACAATGGAATACAATTAGAAGTCAATAACCATCAGAGACTTAGAAAATTCACAAATACCTGGAGGTTAAACAACACACTCCTAAACAATCAATGGGTTAAAGAAGAAATAGCAAGAGAAATTGCTAAATATATAGAGACGAATGAAAATGAGAACACTACATACCAAAACCTATGGGATGCAGCAAAAGCAGTGTTAAGGGGGAAATTTATAGCACTAAACGCATATATTAAAAAGGAAGAAAGAGCCAAAATCAAAGAACTAATGGATCAACTGAAGAAGCTAGAAAATGAAAAGCAAACCAATCCTAAACCAAGTAGAAGAAAAGAAATAACAAGGATTAAAGGAGAAATAAATGACATAGAGAACAAAAAAACAATAGAGAGGATAAATATCACCAAAAGTTGGTTCTTTGAGAAGATCAACAAGATTGACAAGCCCCTAGCTAGACTGACAAAATCAAAAAGAGAGAAGACCCATATAAACAAAATAATGAATGAAAAAGGTGACATAACTGCAGATCCTGAAGAAATTAAAAAAATTATAAGAGGATACTATGAACAACTGTATGGCAGCAAACTGGATAATGTAGAGGAAATGGACAATTTCCTGGAAACATATGAACAACCTAGACTGACCAGAGAAGAAACAGAAGACCTCAACCAACCCATCACAAGCAAAGAGATCCAATCAGTCATCAAAAATCTTCCCACAAATAAATGCCCAGGGCCAGATGGCTTCACAGGGGAATTCTACCAAACTTTCCAGAAAGAACTCACACCAATCTTACTCAAACTCTTTCAAAATATTGAAGAAAATGGAACACTACCTAACTCATTTTATGAAGCTAACATCAATCTAATACCAAAACCAGGCAAAGATGTTACAAAAAAGGAAAACTACCGGCCAATCTCCCTAATGAATATAGATGCAAAAATCCTCAACAAAATACTTGCAAATCGAATCCAAAGACACATTAAAAAAATCATACACCATGACCAAGTGGGGTTTATTCCAGGCATGCAAGGATGGTTCAACATAAGAAAATCAATCAATGTATTACAACACATTAACAAGTCAAAAGGGAAAAATCAATTGATCATCTCAATAGATGCTGAAAAAGCATTTGACAAAATCCAACATCCCTTTTTGATAAAAACACTTCAAAAGGTAGGAATTGAAGGAAACTTCCTCAACATGATAAAGAGCATATATGAAAAACCCACAGCCAGCATAGTACTCAATGGAGAGAGAATGAAAGCCTTCCCTCTAAGATCAGGAACAAGACAAGGATGCCCGCTATCACCACTGTTATTCAACATTGTGCTGGAAGTGCTAGCCAGGGCAATCCGGCAAGACAAAGAAATAAAAGGCATCGAAATTGGAAAAGAAGAAGTAAAACTGTCATTGTTTGCAGATGATATGATCTTATATCTAGAAAACCCTGAGAAATCGACGATACAGCTACTAGAGCTAATAAACAAATTTAGCAAAGTAGCGGGATACAAGGTTAATGCACATAAGTCAGTAATGTTTCTATACGCTAGAAATGAACAAACTGAAGAGACACTCAAGAAAAAGATACCATTTTCAATAGCAACTAAAAAAATCAAGTACCTAGGAATCAACTTAACCAAAGATGTAAAAGACCTATACAAAGAAAACTACATAACTCTACTAAAAGAAATAGAAGGGGACCTTAAAAGATGGAAAAATATTCCATGTTCATGGATAGGAAGACTAAATGTCATTAAGATGTCAATTCTACCCAAACTCATCTACAGATTCAATGCAATCCCAATCAAAATTCCAACAACCTACTTTGCAGACTTGGAAAAGCTAGTTATCAAATTTATTTGGAAAGGGAAGATGCCTCGAATTGCTAAAGACACTCTAAAAAAGAAAAACGAAGTGGGAGGACTTACACTCCCTGACTTTGAAGCTTATTATAAAGCCACAGTTACCAAAACAGCATGGTACTGGCACAAAGATAGACATATAGATCAATGGAATCGAATTGAGAATTCGGAGATAGACGCTCAGATCTATGGCCGACTGATCTTTGATAAGGCCCCCAAAGTCACTGAACTGAGTCATAATGGTCTTTTCAACAAATGGGGCTGGGAGAGTTGGATATCCATATCCAAAAGAATGAAAGAGGACCCCTACCTCACCCCCTACACAAAAATTAACTCAAAATGGACCAAAGATCTCAATATAAAAGAAAGTACCATAAAACTCCTAGAAGATAATGTAGGAAAACATCTTCAAGACCTTGTATTAGGCAGCCACTTTCTAGACTTTACACCCAAAGCACAAGCAACAAAAGAAAAAATAGATAAATGGGAACTCCTCAAGCTTAGAAGTTTCTGCACCTCAAAGGAATTTCTCAAAAAGGTAAAGAGGCAGCTAACTCAATGGGAAAAAATTTTTGGAAACCATGTATCTGACAAAAGACTGATATCTTGCATATATAAAGAAATCCTACAACTCAATGAGAATAGTACAGCCGGCCCAATTATAAAATGGGCAAAAGATATGAAAAGACAGTTCTCTGAAGAGGAAATACAAATGGCCAAGAAACACATGAAAAAATGTTCAGCTTCACTAGCTATTAGAGAGATGCAAATTAAGACCACAATGAGATACCATCTAACACCGGTTAGAATGGCTGCCATTAAACAAACAGGAAACTACAAATGCTGGAGGGGATGTGGAGAAATTGGAACTCTTATTCACTGTTGGTGGGACTGTATAATGGTTCAGCCACTCTGGAAGTCAGTCTGGCAGTTCCTTAGAAAACTAGATATAGAGTTACCATTCGACCCAGCGATTGCACTTCTCGGTATATACCCGGAAGATCGGAAAGCAGTGACACGAACAGATATCTGCACGCCAATGTTCATAGCAGCATTATTCACAATTGCCAAAAGATGGAAAGAACCCAAATGTCCTTCAACAGATGAGTGGATAAATAAAATGTGGTATATACACACGATGGAATACTACGTGGCAGTAAGAAGGAACGATCTCGTCAAACATATGACAACATGGATGAACCTTGAGGACATAATGCTAAGCGAAATAAGCCAGGCACAAAAAGAGAAATATTATATGCTACCACTAATGTGAACTTTGAAAAATATAAAACAAATGGCTTATAATGTAGAATGTAGGGGAACTAGCAATAGAGAGCAATTAAGGAAGGGGGAACAATAATCCAAGAAGAACAGATAAGCTATTTAACGTTCTGGGGATGCCCAGGAATGACTATGGTCTGTTAATTTCTGATGGATATAGTAGGAGCAAGTTCACAGAAATGTTGCTATATTAGGTAACTTTCTTGGGGTAAAGTAGGAACATGTTGGAAGTTAAGCAGTTATCTTAGGTTAGTTGTCTTTTTCTTACTCCCTTGTTATGGTCTCTTTAAAATGTTCTTTTATTGTATGTTTGTTTTCTTTTTAACTTTTTTTTCATACAGTTGATTTAAAAAAGAAGGGAAAGTTAAAAAAAAAAAAACAAGGGAAAAAAAAAAGATGCAGTGCCCCCTTGAGGAGCCTGTGGAGAATGCAGGGGTATTCGCCTACCCCACCTCCATGGTTGCTAACATGACCACAGACATAGGGGACTGGTGGTTTGATGGGTTGAGCCCTCTACCACAGGTTTTACCCTTGGGAAGATGGTTGCTGCAAAGGAGAGGCTAGGCCTCCCTATGGTTGTGCCTAAGAGCCTCCTCCCAAATGCCTCTTTGTTGCTCAGATGTGGCCCTCTCTCTCTGGCTAAGCCAACTTGAAAGGTGAAATCACTGCCCTCCCCCCTACGTGGGATCAGACACCCAGGGAAGTGAATCTCCCTGGCAACGTGGAATATGACTCCCGGGGAGGAATGTAGACCCGGCATCGTGGGACGGAGAACATCTTCTTGACCAAAAGGGGGATGTGAAAGGAAATGAAATAAGCTTCAGTGGCAGAGAGAATCCAAAAGGAGCCGAGAGGTCACTCTGGTGGGCACTCTTACGCACACTTTAGACAACCCTTTTTAGGTTCTAAAGAATTGGGGTAGCTGGTGGTGGATACCTGAAACTATCAAACTACAACCCAGAACCCATGAATCTCGAAGACAGTTGTATAAAAATGTAGCTTATGAGGGGTGACAAGGGGATTGGGAAAGCCATAAGGACCACACTCCACTTTGTCTAGTTTATGGATGGATGAGTAGAAAAATAGGGGAAGGAAACAAACAGACAAAGGTACCCAGTGTTCTTTTTTACTTCAATTGCTCTTTTTCACTCTAATTATTATTCTTGTTATTCTTGTGTGTGTGCTAATGAAGGTGTCAGGGATTGATTTGGGTGATGAATGTACAACTATGTAATGGTACTGTGAACAATCGAAAGTACGATTTGTTTTGTATGACTGCGTGGTATATGAATATATCTCAATAAAATGAAGATTAAAAAAAAAAAAATACTTGGGGAATGCCAGTGCTGTGCTTTCAAGAACAAAAAGCAGATGAAGATATGAGAATTTTGAAAGAGCCAACTGTAAGACTTGAAAGGGCAACTATAAGAAGGTTGGTATCTTCTTCACTGTATAAGACTTTTGGGAGAGAATACAAGATACTATATACCAATTTAAGGTTGTTTTAATTACCTTCTGAAGTGTTTACAATGTGTTTATAACAGTTTCTTTTCAATAATTTTAAGCAGTTAGAAATCACCATATTGAAGAATCCTTCACTAAAAAGGACCAATAATTCTCGTATATGCCTGTGTTCAGTTCTACGGATAGAATTAAAAGTCTCTGAAATTAGAAACACACACAAGTATTTTTAACTACAGTTTAATCAGTTTAAGGACACACAAGTTAGAAAAAAACATGTATATGTAAGTTAAAAACACCTTTAAACCTAGCAATAAGCCACCAGTGCAGCTCTGAAGACAGAGACTAGAAATGAGTGGTTATTAAAATATCACATCACAGTGTAACTGACACAGTGGTATTTTTAATCTATCATACAATAAGAACTAATTTATGGATTTGTTGAAAAATAACAATTCTTTAAAAAATATTTTGGAATAATAAAAACAAAAAGCACAGAACACCACGTTATATTCTCGACCAGGGAAGGCCAGTGTAAATACCGTAAATACTGGCTGCCAGAGTGGAGTCTCTTCTCAAGTTTGGGTAACTAAACATTCGACTACTGCTAGGCAGAGATAAAGAGGCAACTTTTAAAGGAAGGCAGGAATGAAATCACACACTTCCACTCCGTATAGGGAAGAATTTGATGTTTCACCTGAATTATTTTTACTTTCATTCCTATTGCTTTGTATTGTGCCCCTTCTAGTTTGGAGAAGCAGCCACATATACGTGATCGATGGAAGAGACTGGTTTGGAACACACTGCTGTTGACTGTTTGGTTCCTTTTCCCTTATAAAAAGTCCGAAGCAAATGTACTTCATTGACAAATCAGTGTATATATAACCAAAAAACCCTTAAAAATTAGGAAAGAGGCATTTTTGAAAGTCTGTTAACTCTCTACATTACATGTTTTTCCTTTCATAAGAATGGCCAGAAAGGAATATTAAAGTCAATTTCTCAGAGGTTAACCCAAAATAGAGACTGGGCAGGAAAACAGTCATTTAAGACTCCAGGAAAAGCAGCCAGTCACTTTTTTCATTTCAACATGTAACTAAGAAATTGGGAAGTCATTATGTTGCTCTGTAACTTCTGGTTTTTCATTATATCTCCATCTCTTTTTATAGTAGCAAAATTTGATAAAACATGACTGGAGAGATGGCTATGCATCATTGAATAAGCTTTAGACAGTGGTTTTGCATGGATGTTTATACTATTATTTATAGAACATATAATCTTGGGGTTTTTCTTTTACTTTATAAAAATTGTACTAAAAGAAGACAGTTATAATCAGTTTTAAATGCAAGACAACTTAGTTGGCATAAAAATGTGTCTTTAGGCTATGTTTCAGAAAGTCTTCCCAATCAATGACCTATATATAGAACTTGTCAGTCCTTTATGGGGGGCTGCATAATGTTAAAAACCTATTAAAATAAATATTATTTAAAACATATAAAACGTTATTAAGGAGCCCACCAATTAAAATGTAATTGGCTGCATCCTCTATACAACAAGAGCCTCAAAAAAGCAGCTTAGTCATTGATTATAAGGGCATTCCTACAAAATACCAACATGGAAAATTTCATGTTAAACTTTTTTCTGTCATGAGAGTCACTATAAATAGATTTTACTATATGGTGTTGAAGAAAACACTGTAGAGACCCTCTACCTTCTAATCTTTCAAATCCAAATTTGAGAGTGGAATTCTTTAACATAAATCTTTTTCTTCAGCTTTCATTACACACATTGATACAAACCTATTTTTCCAAGAGATGTAGAAAGCACAAGTTTCAGCATCTATGATAAGTGTATAAACGATCAGCCAGTCATTAAATGTTCACTGGGTTAAGTGTTACAGTTTTATAAGGTACTTGAGGGCAGTGAAGATTACATTTCACAGTGTTCTTTAGAATTCTGCACCTTTGTTACATCTGTTGTGTATTAAATTTCAGCCAGGATGGACTATTAATGGCTGAACAAAACCCCTCAAAATATTGATTTATATCTAAAACTGGAGAAATCCTTTACCTGACACAGCAATAAGAGGCACCATTCTGAAACAATTATTCTCACAAGTAATTGTTTTCTTTCACTCACAATGTAGAACTCCTGAAATCAACTAACTTATAATTACAAACAACTGATGATAAGAAGGAAACAAAGGAGTAAGTATAGATGTCCGGATTTTCCCATGAATATACAAATTAAATATTTACAAAGTATGAATTTTAAATAGGAAAGTTTTTGTCCTTAAAGTGCAATCTATTCTTCAAATACAAGTATAAATATTGTAATTACTTTAACAGCCAAAATTTTAAAGTAATTGTTTTTTGTAGTTTAAAATAAGCTATAACTATAAACTAGATATAATTTATCTTTGAGTGAAATAATTTTTGAGAAGTTATCTGATGATAAATCCTGTCCAATAAAGTAATTTTTTTTTGATAAAACTTTTAATAGCATAAACTTTCTCCAATTTTACATAGTACAAGCAGAAGCCAAAAGAGCAGAAAAAGCAAAAGGAAGATAGGTTTTCTTCAGCAGAGACCATTTCACTGTGAAAGATTCATATTCATATCCAGGAAAAATGGTACACTGCCACACCTTCTGATTTCATGGATTGTAAGGTCTTCCTCTGTTGCTATATCAACTTTTTTGAAAAGTCATGGCTTTGAGCTCAAGTAATAGAAGGAAATAACCATGACGACTGAATCTGTCCACTTCCATTAATCTTACAGAACCTGCAAACTGCTTCCATTCATGATACTCAACCACAATAAAGTTGCAGAAGCAACTCTTCAGCTTAAGGAACTTGAGATCTAGGGGATAAGTGACTTGTGCAAGCCAAAGGGCTCACCAGCAGCAGAGCAGGACGGCCCAGGCCTCATCCCAGTCAGTTAATGCTCAGGTGTCAGCTACCCTCACTTTTTAGAAACATTATGTTTATTGCAAATACTTCTTAAAACTGGTATCTGTGGAAACCCTCTATGTGAGTGTCACACACGGTGGCAGAATTAATAAACATATTTTACCCAAATGTATGGTGGTGGCATTTAAGTGGCAGCTGGATTTTTCTGAAGCCAAGTAAATCTTCTCTATTATGATGGACATTTTTAGAAGCTGAATAAATTTCCTTAATTACTTTGAGTTCCAATAAAAGTGCTTATTTTAAAACTGAGAATAAGCTACTTGTAAAATGTCAGGTAGAGTTATATCAGCTGAGATATATCTGACAGCTGAGATATATCAAATTAAATTTACTATTATTGTTTCAAGAAAATGAAATTCAGGGAAGAATAATTTTGTTCCTTTTTCCCTGAGTAGGATATAATTAACCCAAAGTATAAATATGATGCTGATTGATCATCTCTGGAGTGGTTTCATGACAACTGAAGAGTGGAAAAATAATATAAATATGCACTGAATCCTGTTCTATGAAGTAAAAAAAAAAAAAAAAAAAAGCAAGCACTATTACAATGAATCCCTTCATCTCAGTAGTAATAGTAGAGACATACCACTTCAAAATTCTTCTGCTGTAAGTAGAAGCAAAAATTGAGCCTTATAACACTCTAAGTAGATATATATTCATTTTACAGAGCATAAAAAATTTCTTCTTCGGGAGAAAAATTAAATTGAGAATTAGAATGATTTCTTTATTTTTTCTTCTAGACTGTACACTGTGATTGCTAAGTTCTCCAAAATTGAAGAAAGCTATCCACAAAGCATTTCATAAAAATAACTAGTTGATTCATGGCGGTAAAAATCAGTTAGATTAGATATGTAATGTATTATCTTCAAAGTAACTGGAAAATTGATCAAACATATTTGGGATGGTAGTGGTAAATAATGACAAAAATTAGGTAAGAGCAAATTAGTTGAGAAATGAAATATATTCAGGTAGTAGAAATAAAAGGTGATTTTTAATAAGTGGCTAGACAGGCTGAACAAGTAAAGCAAAAGTTTTAATTAAACTCTTGTTTTCATTTATGACATGCCCAGGCCTGTGCTTTAAACACTAAATCTGTTTACTTTCTCCTAATAGTGATCAGAGCTCTGCAGCATTCATTAAACACTGTTGGCAGGGGTGGGAGCAGATGCTTTCCATGACTATTCTTCTCTCTCCTTTCACATTACACAGCCAGCGTAATTTCACTGCATGGGGAAACAGAGAAAATTTATTCAGCTATCTATCCTTTCCTGGGAGATAAGACAGCAAGGCTAACCTTGGATGGAAAAATTTTACCTTTAGAAAAATAAAACATTTCATATAAACAATGACTGGGATATTTCTAAAGTTCTAAAAATATAAATTGACATTTTGCTGATAAAGACCTCAAAAGTTCCAAGTGCATTTGCTTTTCCTTTCTTCTTTAAATGAAATTCCACATAGTTTGGGCCAAATTGTTGTTCTGCCCTTACTTTCATTTAAAAATTTATTAATGACAAAAATCCAAACAAACAGAACAAAAATACCAATCACCACAAATGGACAATTGTACTTCATTAAAAAAAATTAAGGCAAAAAGAAAGTAAATTCTACAAAAGATTGGTCAAATAAAGGTGAAGTGAAGAGGCCCTGCCTACCCTGTTCTCAAGGGGTGCGTGATTCACAACCCATGGCCGAGGCCAGGCTGCAGCCCCATATCCTCCTCTGCCTTCAGCCTCTGCAGCCTCACAGTAATCTGTGGGATTGACAGAGTTGCTTTAGCAACTCAAAGCAAGATTAATTATGGTCAAAATAGCCCATAAGATAAAAGCACATTTTTTTCTACTTATAGAACCTAAACTCATTTTAACATGAGTTAACAGCAACATTTTACTGTGAGAGATTAATAGTTGGAAACTAATTTATGTGGTTCTGAGCCCATGACCTTAATTTTTTATTTCCCTAAACCTTTACCAAATACGAATTAAACAATCAAGGATAAGAAGGTGATTAGCCAGATAGTAACCTTACTCAGAGATTTCTCGATCAAAACATCAAGCAATCTAGTGCTATTATTTTCATAATCTCTTTCTAATTCTACATAATTTATGCTTGATAAATCTCACTTAAAATCTTAAGGTATTAAAACGTTATTAAACTTTTCAGTCTTACATAATCACAAAGAACTCAGATAAATACGGGTAAGAAGCCCTTCTGCTGAGCTCCTGGGACTGGCAGCGTCCTTCTCTGTGCCCCGTCACAGCTGCCTGCTCGCTGCCAGCTCCACCGTCCATTTAGTGCTGTCTTCATCCACGCCTTCCTTTTTCCTTCGTCATCTTCTCTCTCTCTTTTTTTTAAGAAAATAGGCTTAGAATACCACAATACCAACCTTTATGTTTAAGAAATTCCTCCTTTAAGGGCTTTCTGACTGACACAAGGTAACTAAATGCTCCATCAAAATAAGCTACCTAAAATTTGGCATCCGTCAATGTTTACAGTTTTACTACACACTGCAGTCATTTGAGATACTTTAAGAAAACCCTTCAAATACTGAGATGTTTATTGCATTTTTGAAGTATCCACAGTCTCAAATATCCTGTTTTAAGTTCCTCCTAAATTCCTTTACAACATACAATATCAAACATTTGAAATACGTGTTCTCACAATATTACAAATGAAAATACCATTTAGGAACAATATTTTAGGAAATAGAGGGTTTAAGGCAAAACATTCATTTGGAAAAGTTAATTTCTCTCATTTATCCAGATTGACACAATTATTTTTCCACCTCTTCAGTGCCTTGGGGTACGCAACTTACATTCAGCAACAGGGCACACATATGACCCAATGGACATATGCTGAAGTCCTGAGTGCCCATTAGAATAATGGAAATATTTGTGTATAAGGCGTGGCCCACGGGGACATGGCATGGGAGGGCGTATTTCACTCCATTTCCAATCTGGTATACAGGAAATTCCCTAAATATATTACTGTTCAATTTCCCCCCACTTAATCTCTTTTCAAACAAACACAGACCCCTTGAAAAGGTGCGAAGATTGGTTTCTGTTAACGTACTAAAAATAGCCATCAGAGCATTTTCCCCATCATTGCTTTAGTGATGAATGTCTAGAGGTTACTTCTTGATTCTGATTGCAAACACTGTTTGTTGTGGAAAAACTATTCTGTCCCAAGGAGTTTTCTGTATCATCACATTTTTTGGAATGTGAGAGCTGAACATTTTCAGTTGCATTCTTTCCTCTTTCAGTTCTTTTCACTGGCAACAATAACAACACTAAGACACCAGCAATGTGAAGGCAGTAATACCAGGAGCTACAGAGGAGAAAAAAAAGTTTACTTTATTAAATGTGATAACCAAAATCTTTAAAAACTGCATACTTATCAAAATGTCACATGCCCCCACTGAGGATGTGCTTATTTAAGGCATTATTCTTTTATTTTTCCCCTTCATGAGGTGAAACTCTACAAAACAGTGTCTGCCAGTCAATATTTATAAAGCCCTGTATTGACCCAGGCTGCTTATATGCAGGGCATGAGTTCCTATTACATTCCTTTGTAATTCCTTAATGCCATGGCTAAACACAATGAAAACAAAAAGGGCCTTGTGAGTAGCAGGAGCCATCTGAAAATAATCTCTCAGATCCAAAGGACCCAATATTGAGCCAAAAAAGAAAGAAAAGACCGACTAAGCCGGCCTTCCCAGCTATTTACTGTCCCTAATTAAGTTACAAATGTTCTAATGAAGTGAGTGAAAGATAAGCAGTCTTGCTTCTTGATGGTTACTGTGGCCAAATAAAGAGAGGTCATATTATTAAAAATTTTATTAGAAACATCATTCCCCAAATTAAAGACACAGAGAATGTGACCTAAACTGTTTCTATACCCATAAGTCCAAGTACTTCTGAATGAAGTACCTGGTATAGAAAATCTAATCCAACAGCTCAATCACATTTAAAAACACGTAAGAATTTTCTTAAACCCTTAGCAAGGGTTACTTACTATCTTCCTGTATGATATGGTCATATACAAGTCAACAATTTTTTGAACACATATTCTGTGCTAAGTCATTCTAAATGCTAGGATAAGAATTTATAAGAGAATAAAGATTTTGATCTCAAAAATATCAGTCTCATATGGGAGTGGTGTTTGGTAGTCAGGGAGAAGAGATATATAAAAAATATTGAATTCAAGATGACAATTCTATAATACAGAGATGGCCCAAAAAACCCAATGAAACACAAAAGACTGAAAAGGAAACAAATAAATGAAGTCTCTTTTCCTTTGATTAAAGAAATTAAGAAAACTAATAATTCTTCGGAAAGGGCTATCTTTTTTACAAAACAGATTTAGGACAATTAAACTCCAGTTTCTTCATGAGAGATGTGAGGTAGTGATTACACAGCTGATGTTTCTCTCTCTACCTCAGACACTCTAAGGGTTCAGTGGTATGAGTCATTCCATAAAGAAACTTGAGACTGCGTGGAGAAGATTAAAAAGTAATTGAATAATGTATGCAGCTGCAGAAAATGAGGCTAGGTACTATTTTTCCATTGTACCCAATAGCAAGGAATTTTCTTTTAAAAATAAAGTTATTTCCACTTATGTTTTTAGAAGTAAACACTTACCTATAAAACTTGAATGATGGTTTTACAGAAAGAAGGACAAATGGCACAACTGTGTAACTTACTGCTATTTGAGTTACTATCCATGTTATAATGTCATAAAATAATTTAAGTTGGGGAGGTTCGATGAAATAACGTCTAATGTTTTTTCTTATCTGAAATAAAGAAACACAAAGATATTAGCTTTATCTTTAAATTAACATTGCTTATAAAATTAGACTGGCTATATCAACTGTTCAAGGATATGGAGTAACTGAAGACTCTTATACATTGCTGGTGGAAGTCTACAAGTGTACTTTACCATGGGAAATGTAGTTCAGAAAAAACTGATGCACATATGTATAAAAAATATGAAGGTGATAAGGCATGTGGGCAAAATGTAAACAACTGGTGAATTGGGGTAAAAGCCATAGGGGAGTTCTCCACAACTTTTCTGTAGGTTTGAAGTTATATCACAATTAAAAGTAAAAAAAAAAATTCAAAAATTATACTGATTAGAGCTCCTTAAATCATGTTTGGTATATTATAGTAGTATATAAATTAAGTTCCATCCATTTTCAATTTTTTTTATACTGTGATGAAATGAGTCTTCTTGATTACTTCTGCATTGTGAAAGACAGGTAGATACCACACTAAGCTTAGGTCAAAGAACAGCTATTCGAATAATTAGCAATACCAAATATCATTTATTCATTAACGACAGCTGGGAGGAGGTTCCTCAATAAAGGTGTTTTCTACACTACCAAAAAAAAAGAGGTTTCATTCTAAGGAATCAGTGTAGATTAGGAAAGATAATTTTGGAGAATCTTAATTTTGTTCACTGCTAGAAAAAGGACCTGGTACCTTGTAGGCCCTTGATAAATGTCAGCTGAATGAATATATGATACTGTGATGGCTAACACCATGTCTTCTCAACCCCCAATCCCAAATATATAGGCACCACTTTTTTAACCTCAGTTCTAGAGCTTCATGACTAACGGAAGATGGGATATCAAATTTTACTATGTTTACTTGTGCTTACCAACAGGTATTTGGATGTGGCTTGAGAACAATTTTTAATAAGCTATTCCATCTTTTAATAGATATGACGAACAATAAATGCAAAATGTCATAATAGACTTTTATTTGCATCGTAAAATTGAATGGGCAGCTATGCAATAAGAAAAAGTTAAGATTACAAGCTGCACAAGGAACTAAATTTTGATCACTCATGGTAAAAAAAGACGTTTTCTAATGACCACAATTTTAATAGTTCTTGCTTAGCTTCCCAAATAGTCATTTTTGGTTTTGAAATGTGCAAACCTAACCAAGCATTATTTATTTTCCTTTGTTTTCCTCGCCTTCCTTAATGTGTACAGATGAAATGCAGTCCTACCATGAGGACACAGGTTTGTTTTCCAGAGGTGACATGGTGTGTGGTTCCTGGCTCTTCCACACCAAGAGCCAGTCCTGCCATCCACCGTTCCTCGCTTTCCTCGCTGCTGCAGCAGCCACACTCTCTAGTCCATTCTGCTCACCAAGGGCAAATTAATTTCCCAAGCATGGCTTTCTCCCATGTGTAAAAACATTACTTGATGCCCTGATATTGCTGACAGAATAAGGAATAGGCTTTTTCCTGGCTTCTTGGTGTTTAAGCTCTTCTATTATGCCTGCCCCCAAATGTGCTTTTCCAGATTATTTACTACTGATGCATTCATGAATTCTCTGCTTCAATCAAATTTACTTGTTATTCTCCAAATATACCATGCACTTTCAAACTTGGTTTTGCTAATGCCAATTCTTAAACCTAGAATGTCACTTTCTCCCCTATTAAACTTCACTCACTATGGAAATAAAGTTCATCTTTCCAAGTCCAGATCTAACCACTCTTTTTCAGTGAGGTTACCTCTAGCCAACCCAACCAAACTTCTAAGCACCTATGAATCTTACTATCTAGAAAACCCATGGAATTTATCATATATATGTTGTGTTATAGTTATTTTATGTATATATCTTATTTCCTAATCAGATTATAAACTGCCAGAAGGTAGAACCCTTACTTACTACTTCTTGATATTTCCTCATATGCCCCCAAGGTACCTTAAAATTGAATATAGTAAAATATTTGCTGGTTTGTTAAATGAATCCATCTATTTATGTGTTATAATAAGCTTTCTCAAACACCATTTTTTGTCATGTCGCTTTTCTGTTTGACTTTCAAGGACTTACACTAAATTATCCTTTTTCCTTCCCTATTCATGTCACCAACCTAAATTCTCAATCATTCCCCAGACATCGTTCCAGGTTCCAAGTAAGCAAACACTTTAAGTAACTGTGCCCTCTTTCTAATGCTGTCCTCCAGACTACCTGGTATGGCCCATGCACTTATCGTGGCTTATCCATATTCCTTTCTTCATCTAAAATATGACTCAAAGGTTACAGCTTTCAGACTACACATTTCTAAAATAACCCTACCCATTCTGATCATTTTATTTAACTCAGTTTTTAGTTCTCTTCCAAAAATTTCAAAAAAGACAAATAACATTTTTTGAGTGCCTCCTAGGAGACAGGCACACAAAAATATGTCTTCTTTTCAAATCAATGAAGAGAGGAGCCTAGAACATGGTGAGCAATTAATAAATACGTAAATGATTACAAATCTCACTTCCAGTGGAGAATATAATGCTAATCATAGCCAAAGAAATAAGGTCTACCTTGTAAAGCAGATTTACTCAGCCCTTTATAACAGTTCAAGTGGACTACCACTGAATTACAAGATAAAATTCTCGATACTTACAGCTCGTGCTGCTAATGTTATTACCACACCTGTTAGAAATGTGAGGTAATATCCCGGGTACACCCCATGCCAAATGGCAGAGAGTATGAACGTCTGGATGGTTGGACTGAGGGACGCTCGTTCGTAGCACACCCTAGAAACCATGAAAAGCACAGAAAGCCAAGAGCAGCGAGTGGTTAGAGTTTACAGAACCCTACAATGCTCATTCTCTTTAGATTATCTGACAGAATTTAAGATATCCAAAAGAACAGACACAACTTATTTTAGGCAATAACTTGATTTATGATCTTAGGTAATTAAAGTTATTAAGTGCCAAATTAAGGAAAAGAAATTTCTCACCTCCTTTTTGGTATGTATAATAGCTAAAATGATCATTTCTAGTGTTTGGGAGTCTATCCGACTTACACAAATAAATACATTTTAACTAATATTAAAGTTATTTTTATTCTAGGTTATTTTATTACTGTCTTTAAAAACATCAAGAACTTTTAACTGATTTAATGATATATTCTTTTTGGCAAGTAGGCTGTTCCCAGTCTAATGTCACCTTGTAATAGAGCAGAGAACTCAGATGAAGAAATGATTTTCCTAAGGTATAAAACTGAAAACATGACAGCAACAAAAAATAACAAAACAGATTATCTGCAGCCACTAGGGAGATTGCAAGGGCAATAAAATAATAATATATTTTGGATTTCTCAAGGGATAATGATATTCAACTTGTCATAATAAAAGCCATTACAAAAAGAAGGCTGCTTTACAGAGAATGCTGCTACTACTGTTTCAGGGACAATATTTTATGATATAAATTCAAGACTGGACAATGTACTTACAGGAACCATGAGATAGAATCATGGGGAGTTACTATGCAACTTCCTAATTCCGTAGTTTGTAAATGTTGCTGCCTGGGCCTGGGCTGCCTTCCCCTCCCCCTTATCCATCAGACAGGCTCCTAATCATAAATCTCAGCTCAACTATCAACCACTGAGCTTTTCCTCTGTTTCCTTTGTGCCCCCACTGCTCTATTATAATCCTCACCACAGGGGGTGCAAGTGTCCAATTACACATATGTGTTTTTAACATGATGGTGAACTCTTTGACTGCAGGGACTGTATATTTTAAAACTGGAACTGTCTTGGAATATCCACCAGGGCATGTGTCTAGTTGTTGAGGATGCACATTTATTTATTTATTTATTTTTACTGGATCCCCAGTGAATGAGAGCAAGAGCTAAAGATGAGGCTACAGGGACCTCAGACATTGGTAGAGGCCTTTAAAGGCAGGCCAAGAGTCGGAGAGAGCTTCGTTCACCACGGTCAAATGACACAAGCCAAAACAGTTCTCTGATTTGATATTACCATGCTTTCGAGGATGATGGTGTTTCCTTGTTAACACCAAGGTCATAATGTCACTCACCACACTGCTAATTTAACAGAGTCTGAACTCAGTGAAGCTCAACCTCAAGTCCTGGATGCCAAGCACATCTAAAGATTATTCTTGAAGAAACATACCTTTTGAGCCAAAGAGCTGTCTGAATATTCCAATTATCAACAAACATCTTGAAACTTGTTGACATCTGAAAAACAGAGGAGCTTTTTTCCTTTGGCCAACAAAATAATGAAGCTTTAAATACAATAATGTTTTATTGTGCCAAAAATAAATTTAACCATGATGTTAGGTAATGTACTGATTTCTCTTTCCTTAATACTGTTCTTCTAATATGGTAACATCATTCTATACAGTGATTTTATCTATTGGAACATCTATAAAATAAATGGATTCCCACCATTTTCTCCTATATGTTCACAGTTATAGCGTTTGTCATAGAATTATTCCAAAGAAATTCTTAACAGAGTACACCAAATGACCTTCTGTTCACCTGCGCTCATTCACTGAGACGGATCACCTGCCTCACTGTCGTCTTCTCCACTCCAAGCTATGCCATCATTCTGGATGGACTTGCAGTTCACAGATATGACCCATAAAACCTTGGTCTCTCAATTTTTTCACTTCCCCTCCTCCTCAGCCACTTACTTCCATGGTTACTCTCTGTATCTTGGCACTACCTAGAACTGCTCTACTTCTGAAATAATCTATTTTCTCACCCATCTCCCAGACCATGGCTTCCTATCTTTTCAACTGTATCACTCACTCCCACCAAAGCTATTCTTTGACCTCTTTAGTCTCCTGGCCTCTCTACTTTCTCCCAGTTTAACTGTTTCCTCCTCTGGAAACATCCTTCTCAACATTTTAGTTTTCATGGTCCGTTATTTACTCTTAACAAACTTCTCAATGCCTTTGTTTCTTTTTAATTTTAACTCACCTACCTGTCAAAATCCTAACCCCAGATCAACCATACCATCCATCCTTCCTTCTCCTAACATCTGAACGCTGAGTGCAGAACATCATATAACATTACAGACCTGTCATAAATTCATGGTTTCACTTAAATAGGCCCTCAGCCCACCATGCAATCCTGTTCCCCTAGACATTTCACTTTCCTCTCCCTGAAAATAGCTATTAGGTTGAACCATCTGAATGTCTTTTATTGTTATTGCTAGTTAAAAAGGTAAGTATCAGCAATTCTCTTCAATGTAACACTTCAAAATTTTCCCACTTTTATGTCCCTGGTACTACTACCTCCTCTCTCCTCAGAGCGAGTTACCTTGCCTCTTGCTTTAAAGACATGAGATAAGTTATTAGACTTCGAATTCTCCCCACCCAAATTACAAATTCAGTTTCACCCATACTTATCGTTTTCTCCTTCTCTGACTTCATGATAGAAGTTTTCCTTCTTCATTAAGGCCATCTCACCACCTATCCTCTGCATCATATACTCTTTTCATCTTCCTAGGAACTCAGATATTGCTAAGTCTCTCTTTATCTACCCTATTTTCACACTTGTAGTGGTCTGGAATTATGTATCCCAGAAAACCTTGTTTAAACTTAATCCATTCATATGGGCATGAAACCTTGTAAACAGGACCTTTCCAGGAGGTTACTTCAGTTAGGGTGTGGCCCAACTGAATGAGGAAGGGTTTTAATCCTATTTCTGGAGTCCATTACAAGCAGAATGAAATTCAGACACAGTGAGGGAAAGCCAGAGGGAGCAGCCAGAAGCGGAAGGCCAATGGGACCCGGAAGAGAAGCGGAGAAGCCAGGAGAGGTCGCTGTGTGCATTGCCATGTGACAGGAAAGCCAGGGACCAAGGATCTCTGCCCGCCAGTCCCAGAACAGCATAGTCTTTTGGGAGAAAACATGGCCTTCATGAGGTCTTGCTTTTGGACTTTTCCTAGCCTCAAAACCCATGAGCCAATAAATTCCCATTGTTTAAGCCAACCCATTGCATGGTATTTGCTTTGGCAGCCAGTAAACTAAAACAATACTCTTCCTCTTCAAATGGCTCCCCTAATCAGTATTTAACCATGTTTCAATCTCTCCATTTTAAACCAAACCAACACAATACACCCTCCTTCAATCACATTTCCCTCAGCTATTGCTATCTCCTTCCTTTTATGATTATTAATAAACTAAGTATTGTATAAACTTGCTGTTGCCACTTCTTCACCTCCCACTCAATTTTCATCCAAACTTTTATGCCTATCTCTCCAATGAAACTGTGTTTAACAAAATCACCAATAAACTCCCATGTTGTTAGATTTCAATGACACTTGTTGAGTCCTTATCTTACTTTATATCTCAGTAGCATTTAACACGGATGACCATTCCCTTCTGCTGAGAAATTAACTACCTTCTTTATTTTTCATTTTCTCTTGTACCATGCATTCTCAACAGGGGTGATATCACCCCAAAAAGGATGAAAATTTCACTCATAGCAGTGAAAAAAATCCCGTTCTTTTTCTATATAAAGCACAAATGTACATATAGTACATAAACAGATACACAGTATATCTGTGGTATTAAAATTTCATGGGGGTGATTAGGAAAAAATGTCTTAAAAAGCCCCTTAGGGTGGCAATAATGAACAAAAGGTTAAGATACACAGCCATATTTCCATCATCCAGCTTCAACAATTATCAATTTTGTCTGCCCCTTCATTTTTATTACTGATATTGTTAGAGTGTATCAAAGCAAATTCTAGACATTTCTTTTCACCTGTAAATAGTTCAGCAAATTCACAGAATCAGAAACTATTTCACAAGTTATCAGGGGTGGGGGTTGGGGTAGGGAATGGGGCATTAGTGCTTAATTGGTACAGAACTTCTGTTTGGGGTGATGGAAAAGTTTTAGTATTGGATGGTGGTGATGATAGCACAGCACTGTGAATGTATTTAGCACTGAATTATATATTTGAATGTGGTTAAAAGGGGAAATTTTAGGTTGTATACATGTTATTAGAATAAAAATTAAAAAAACCCCACATAGGACTGCACAACACAAACAGTGAACTCAAATGTAAACTATGGAATATAGTTAATAGTACATTTATAATAGTACTGTTTCATCAATTGTAAGAAAGGTGCCACATAATGCAAAGTGTCAATAGGGAAAACGGTGTGTGTGGGGAGTGGGGAGGGTGTATATGGGAACTCGGTATTTTCCTCATGATTTTTCTGTACAACTTCTCTCATTAAAAACATTATCGGACCTAACAAAGTTAACAATTCCTTAACATCATCTAATATCCAGCTTGCATTCAAATATTATTTTTTAAAATACCTTTTTCTGGTGGCTTGTTCAATCAGGATCCAACTCACATTTGGCTGAAATCTCTTTTAATCTTTAATACTCTCCACATCCCCAACCCTGCTTCTGCTTTTTGCATGCCATTTATTTGTTGGAAAATAATGGGTCATTTGTCCTGTAGAATTTCCCATTCGTGGATCTGGTGTCTAACTTATTTCTATACACCACATATTTCTCTTACATTTAGAAAGGTCTTAGAGACTAGATTCAGGTTTAATAATTTTGACAAAAATATTTCAGAGACGGTGTTATATTTCCTTAAAGCATTACATTCTTTCTTAATGCCTGACTGTCTGACTGTCTGACTTACTGCCTGACTGTCTGACTTTTAGTGATAGTAAGGTTCCTTGGCTTCAGCCTGACCTCATTATGTTCCCCATAGCCCTTTCACCTCAAGTTTTGGTAATTTCTCCTATGTGAAATAATTCCTTCCCCAGGCTTGCACAACTATGTCTGCTCTTGGTTTTCCTCTGGTCTCTCTGGCAGCTCCTCCTGGGCTGCCCTGGTAGGACTCTTCTCCCTCATCTGGCCCTGAAGCACTGGTGTCTGCCTGGGGCGCTCTTCTCTTCTCAGCCCGTGATCTCTCACGGCTACTCTCACGGTTTCTCCCAAGGCTTAAAATGAGAGTTCAAGCTGATAGTTCCAAAATTACTATCTCAAGCTCAGAGGTTTCCACTGAATGTGTGACCATTCAACTGCCTGCTGGACAACTTAATAGGCCCCAAATTTATACAAATTATCTTTCCCTTCAAACTTGTGCCTATTCCTAGTTCCTTATCTCAGTGAAAAGCATCACCACAAACCTAGCTGTTTAAACCAGAAATTGATATGATTCCTAACACACGCTTTCTCCCTGATTCCAATTTATCAAGTTCACCTCTCAAACAACTCTCCAATATGTTGATATCTTTCTATCCTCACTGTCATTTCCTTGGTTTAGGCCTCCAATATTGGATTAACACAATACCTTCCTCACAGATTCTACTGCCTCTCAAGGGGCAATAAATTCTACACAGCGTAGCCAGATTCTTTTAAAACACATGTATGATCTACTCCCCTGCATATAACCCAGACATAGTGCTCTACTGCTCTTGTAAGAATATGGCTTATAAGGCTGAGTAGGATCTGGACTTCTCCAGCCTCATCTTCTACCACTCCCTACATACACCATGCAAAAAATGAGCCAGACACCCTTATACATCTCTCAGGCTGCTCCCTCTCCTTGGAGTGCCTGGTTATTTCCTACTCATCCTTTAGGACTCAGCTTGAGATATCGTTTCCCCCTGTGCTGGTATGAATCTATTATGTACCTCAGAGAAGGCCGCGTTCTTTTAATCCATTCCTGTGGGTGCAGACCAGTTGTGGGTGGGACCTTCTGGTTAGGCTGTTTCAATTGAGATGTGACCCATTCAATTCAAGGTGGGTCTTAATCCCCTTACTAGAGACCTCTTGAAGAGGATAAAGGACACAGAAAAAAAGCCAAGAGAGCTCAGAGAAGCCCCCAGAAGCTGAAAGACAAGGTCACACCCACTGAAGCTGAGAGAGGAAGCCACTGAAGCCAGAAGCTGGAAGCAATGAAGCTAGGGAGAGAAGGACCAGCAGACATCAGCCATGCGCCTTCCCATGTGACAAAGGTGTCCCAATGCCAGCCAGCAACCTGTCTCCAAAGAAGGTATCATCCTATTGATGCCTTAATTGGGACATTTTCATGGCCTCAGAACTGTGAATCTGTAAGCTAATACCCCCCCCCCCCCCAATTGTAAAAACCAACCTATTTCTGGCATATTGCATTCTGGCAGCTTTAGCAAACTGAAACAGGTCCCTTCCCTGAGCCACCAAGTTTAAGCTGGATTCCTATCTTATCAAAACCCACAGCATCCTGTACCTCTTTGATCATAACCTACTTTTCTGTATCCCTGTTACCCCTACTAACGTCCCAAGAGGACTCAGATTGCATTTATCTTATTAACTGTATACCCAGTGCCTGGGGTATGTGGTAGATGAATAATGAATATTGGTTGAATAAAAGAACAAATAATATTATTAAAAATACTTTAATAACACTCTTGAGACATCACATCATAACTTAGGACAGCAAATTATAGGACTTAAAGTGTCAAATGGTAACTGTCTTATTAATGATTTACTAACCTCTATTTGCTGGATTCTTAAATTAGAAATTAAATCCCAACGAGCTGCTCCATTTTGGTCATATCCTCTGAAACCAAAGCCTGCTGCATTATTAATAGCATCAGCTGTATTAAACAAAGTGGAAAAAAGCATTAAGAACCTAGGTAACAACTACAATTTCCCAGAAGGTATGTATTATCTCATAATCTTTTATTCTAAAACAGCAAAAGTAGATTTATTCTATTTTTTTAGGCGAGGTCAAACACATTATCATATACAATGGAAGTAACTACCCCATCAAGGACAATCTGGACAGTCAAGAGAACATCAGACTCAGCGAGAGTTGAGGGCAGGTAGAGGTTGCAGACTTACAACAGGAAATATTTTTCCAATATTACAATTCTTCAATAATGGAATACAGCAGAATGTACTCACAGTTACCTGTCAAGGAATTGCTAGAGGAGACTTTAGCCCTGAGGTCACCATATTGTTTTTTGTTTTTTAATTACTTACATATTTGACCATTATAAATAAGAATATAAGTGCGACATAATATTTTCACTTTATTTTTTCTTTCTCGGCTCATCTGAATCCACTACATGTATATGTCTCCAGAATTTGCTTTCTAATCCTTTTTACCACAATGCTCATTTAGCCACTTTAGCTTTAAATACCTGCTTCATAAAGGAAGTTTCTGTCTCAAGTGAGCCATTTTCCAATCAACTAAACAATGGGACATTTTTAATAGTATATACTATTTGTGTCATGAACAAAGAATAAACAAGCTGAAACCCATTAAAAAAATAGCAAATAATATTGCCTACCTGGATATGTATCCTTAAATTGTTTTATTCCTTATTAGCGCTTTTTAGTACATAACACAACATTTTTAAAAAATTAGTCTTGGGAAAGCAAGACTTATCCGTCTGACAGGTTCTAATGAGGTCAGCTGTCTTTGGTCAAATAAATACATGCCATTAAAGTAAGCCTATCAATAAGTAACATTCCTATTTAATAGAATTAAAAACAAAATATATTAATAACATAGGCAGCTCACTGTCGGAGAACAACTCCATCCTCCCTCATGGTGGCCACTATTTGTAATTTCTTCACTTACTCCTTTTTTCCATCTTTTTTGGCCTACTGTAATCTGAGAGCAACTCATCTCCTTACCAACTTCTCATCTCACAACAGGCTTGATCCTGGATGTGATCAATGGCCATAAAAAGAGAAGGTAATTGGGGATATCAAACTGCAGGTGTCAATTTTCTGTGTACCACTTGCCCTCCCAACTCCAACACAGGCCCAGCCTGAACTTTATCTTGGGTAAAGATCTTGAATTCCCAAGAAAGCTTGCAGGGTTTTCATTAATACAGAGATGATTTTAGAAATTTGTGAATGCAAAAACTGACTGACCTATTCTTTTTAACTTTTTTCTATTTAATTTCTATTTAACTCTGATCCTTCCCTGCATGGGCACATCAGTGTTTTTCAAACTTGACTTTAAGGGAGAAAGTCTGCTCGGATTCTGAGAAATACTAAGGGGTGAGGAGAAGAGGGCAGGGCCACAGGGATGGGAGGCCTGGATGCCTGATTCTATGTTGAGAAACCCTTAATTTAAAGATTAAACATTATACTCCAGGTGACAATATCAATGACATTGTGAATTCAAAAATGCGTATGTGGGCACTGAAATAAATAAGGTAATTATCCACATGACTCAGAATATACTTACATTGTTTTTTTAAAAATTTATCATCAAAACACAAAAACAAAATTAAAGAATTATTTTGGAACTCTTGGATTCCTGAAAATACATTCAGGGACTTCCAGAGATTCTTAAACTCTAATTTGAGAACTAAGCGCTTCCAGTTAAAACAAAAGAAGACAGTGGGGAGAGAAGGGGGTGAATTTGTGGACACAGGTGTTAAGTGAGCCTTTGATTCTGTTTGTCTACTGACAAAAAATTTAAACTTAAAGACATCAGGTTGAATTTTCTTAACTATTACTGGGACCTAAGCACCAATTCTGATTAAGACAGCACAGATATAGTACAAATATTTATTGAATGAAATCAAATAACCTGGTGCTGAGAATTCTATAATTTAAATTCTTTAAAGGTAGTTCAACTTCTAATTGTTATTCTTACAATTTGGAATCAGAGAAAAGGAATTAACTCATCTTTCCCTGGTTTTTCAAACCAACTACTAGGAGAGGGATATAAGAAATTCCCTAAGACTATTTTGAAAAATTGTTGTCATAATGAACACAGAAATAATTAATGATAATATACTTGGTGCATTTTTAGGTTATTTACAAAGATCTTGTGACTTTCACAAAAGCCTTGTGAATTCAATTACTTCACTCCACTGACAATAGAGTTTCAACAATTAGATGTCCAATCAAATCCAGAAACTTGCAGAACTCACATCGTCTAAATCTAGTGGTATAATAAATGGTCACATTTCTTATAAAACACTTAAACTACTAGGTTGGTTAGGTCCCAGTCTTGATTTAAAGTCAGAATTTAAATCGTATAGTAGATGTATAAACATCTACAGAGATCTCAGTTGGTAGTAATGATGTTAAAATTTGCCTAAATTAAAGATTTTCAATCCTTAAAGTAGTATTAGTTTAAAAACCATAGATGGTAACATATTTTAATTGGTGATTAAATCAAAAGGTTAAAGTAACTTTAAATGATGCTATTATGTAAGTTGTACAATAAAAGACTGTAAAAAGCTGATTTCAGTCCCAAACTACATTTCACTGTAAGCAAAATAAAACCAATAATAAAACCAAGCCCTCAGGACTTATTATTGGCCTTATTTTGCTGGTCTGTTTCTTCATACATTCATTCAAACATTTATCCAGTACCAAACATATCAAATGGGACACAATCTTAAGAATGAAAGAGCTTTTAACCTAGTGGGGGGAACACAGTGCACAAGCAATTTCAGCTTATCCAGGAAAGGGTCTGTCCACTTCAGTCCACCCCCACAGCGCAGCCAGAATTGTCTTCTGCCGCACCCAGGGCTAGGCCGTCAGCCTGCCTGAAGCCTCCAATGGCCCCTCCCAAAGACCGAGGCAAATTACACCTCCAGCAGAGCCGTCAAGGGGTTCAGTGGGAGCCCCGCTTCTCCCTCTCGGGTCCGTCTTCCTTCATGGTTCCTGCTACGCCAGTTACAGAGGGCTACACTCTTTCACAGCTCTTTGCTCATGAATGTAAAGCTAACTAAAACTAGAAGTCCTCCAACCTACTTTTCCACTCGCTAAAATCCTATTCAGTGTTAAAGGCACACTTGAATGCCATCTTTTCTCTACTACTTGCTCTAATTGCCAAGCAAAACTGATGACTCCCTTTCAATGCACTAATAGGATTATGTTCACATCACTGAGAAAGTACTGATTATATAATATTGTGGTTAACAGTCTAATATATATCATTATTGTAATGTAGTTAATATAATCATATTAAATTACAAAGCATCTTGAGGGTAGAAACCTTGTCATGCATATTAGCATCTATTCTGGCTAGAACAGAATCTAGCAATATAGTAGGTTGGTATTTAACAGATACATGTTGTCTCCTGGTTGATTCAATAATTTTTATCTTGCATTACAATAAAATGGGCCTTGATCCAGTTTTTAGGATATTCTTACATGTAAGTTGTAAAGTTTGTTTCTTCTACTTAGATGGCCCTAATTTTTCTAAATGATCTTTAACTATACATCCTCAAGAGGGCACTCTCATAGCTACCTATAAGATCAATTCAAGACATAAAACAGAAAGTCCATTACATGTTACTTACCTAACGTCCATGCAAAATAATATTTGGGTCTGGCAGCCAAGAGAGAGACATACAGATAGATAACCTTTGTTGGCCACGAAGCTGTAGCTTGAAAATGCTCATCAATGTTATACTCTACAGGTAACGTTTTAGAGATGGTCAAGTGAAATAATAAGGAAAGTCCACAGACTAAGAGCTTCTGAATAACTGCCACCTGAAAAGTTTAAGATAAGATTTCATAAACTTAATCCATGCTCCTATTAATTCCTTTTATAAATCATTGCCAGATTAATCTCTCTGAACATAGCATTAACCCTCTAATTCTCCTAGTCAAAAATCAAAAGCTACATTGTACCCAGCATTTAAAGTCCTCCATGGTCTCACAGTATAAACATTCTAACCTCATCTCTAACTACTACCTATGGGTTATGGCTCAAATCATACAAAACACCTCAATCTGTTTTTTCACAATTTCCAGGAAATAGAAAATCTTAGCAAGCATAGGTGTAATATATGAATAGAAGGGAATATACAAAAATATTAGCATTAATGATTTTCGATAGTGGATTTTTACATATATATCGCCATATTTTTTCAATTGTACTTTTCTTATATTTTCCAAATTCTAGGCATTTTATGCATATTATTTTATAATAAACACTACACATTTTTTAAATCTAAAAGTTCTTTAACACAATTTTGTTCAAGAATGATAAAACCAAAAGAGCTGCACAACTGAGAAGACTAGAAGTCTTGCAAAAAAGATTCTGATGGAAAGAAAAGACCATTCATTATCTGTGATATTATGGTAAGGTTAGATTATCTTCAAAGAATACAACTCATGGTGTTTTTATATTTTTAGTACATCAGAATATTTCAACCTGGTTCGGTATAATGGAGATTGTGTATGCTATGAAGGGAAAGATATAAATGGATGAAGAAAGGACTGGATCTAGATGAGGGAATGTAAAAAAAACAGATGGGTTTACAGTGCTCTGTATACTGATCAAATAATATACATATTAACTAAAGTAATCTGTAAACAAACACTCATATTTTAACACTTTCTGTAATAGCACTAAAACAATGGCTCAAAGGCAAGAGTCAAAGCATAGGCCAGATTCACTGCACTTCTGAAAAATTACTTTTGAAAAAGAAATAATACAGAAAAGTTGTATTTATAAATGAAGTTAGATGAGATAAATGGCCCTATATATTAACTTAAAAATCAGGTATATCATTTTAGTAATAGAATTTTTAAAATACTGTGGCCATTCAACTCGACAGGTGATCTCACTACCCTCCCCACCATGTGGGACCTGACTCCCAGGGGTGTAAATCTCCCTGGCAATGCAGGATATGACTTTTGGGGATGAATCTGGACCTGGCATTGTGAGATTGAGAACATCTTCTTGACCAATAGGGGGATGAGAAATGAAACGAAATAAAGTTTCACTGGCTGAGAGATTTCAAGTGGAGTTGAGAGGTCACTCTGGTGGACTTTCTGACGCACTGTATATACAGATAGTCCTTTTTAGGTTTTAATGTATTGGAACAGCTAGAAGTAAATACTTGAAACTATCAAACTCCAACCCAGTAGCCTTGACTCCTGAAGACGACTGGATAACAATGTAGCTTACAAGGGGTGACAGTGTGATTGTGAAAACCTTGTGGATCGCACTCCCTTTATCCAGTGTATGGACAGAGGAGTAGAAAAATGGGGACAAAAACCAAATGAAAACTAGGGTGGGATGGTGGAGATGATTTGGGTGTTCTTTTTTACTTTTATTTTTTATTCTTATTCTTTCTGGTGTAAGGGAAATGTTCAAAAATCGATTGAGGTGATGAATTCATAACTATATGATGATACTATGAACAGCTGATTGTACACCATGGATGACTGTATGGTATATGAATATATCTCAATAAAACTGAATTTAATAAAAAAAATATTGTGGCCATTAGAGTATATGTCAACGGATACATGGGCACACATACTCATGAGATGCCTCCAGGTACCTTGGAAGGAAGGGACGAAATGGTGCCTAACACTGGGAGAACAAATGGAAAGTCAGGGATAATGCCCAGGCCACCAGTTTCCCTGGTTAGTAAGGTGGACAGGACACCTCTCCACATTTCTACTGGAAGATCAGAGATTAATTCTTGGAGAATTATCCAAAATTAGTGACACAGGACCAGAGTAGGACTAGAATGAAGTTGTGGAGAATATGGAGAATGAAAATATGTAAAGAGATTGCATACCTGTTGGGGATTGAATCATGTACTCCACAAAAGATGTGTTCAAATCTTAACCCCCTGGTCCTGTGGGTGTGAAACCACTTGGAAACAGGACCTTTGAATATGTTACTAGTTAAGGTGAGGCCAAACTGAATCATTTAATCCAAAATAGCTGAAGTTCTTTATAAGCAAAGGAAATTGGACATGGAAGAAGAAGCCAGAAAGTGGCAGTCAGAGAAGAGCACTTGCCGTGTGACAGAGGCAGAGATGCATTTATAAGCCAGGGGAATGACAAGGATGGTGGACAAGCTACCACCAGAATGCTGCAGACTCTGGGAGAAAGCACGGACTGCTCGCCTTCAAAACTGTGACACCATAAATTACTGTGGTTTAAGCCAACCAATGTGCAGTATTTGTCACAGCAGCCCAGGCAAGCAGACAATACTGCAAGGTGACATCTTCAACCCCTTTCCTCTGTGTAGCTCAAGGGTTCCAGCAGTCTAATTTGTATACCTTGGACAGAAGTTTCTTCACTCAAGAAACCAAACAGCCCCAGAGAAAAGACCTACAGACATTATGCCAGAGGCGGACAGATGTTCCCCATGAGCCACCTTTCTCTTAGTTAATAGCAAAGGAATTTTTATTTGGGCACAAAGAAGCCTAGTTAAAGAATATATTTCACAGCCTCCTTTGCAGCTGAGTACAGCTATGTGACTACATTCTCGTCAATGGGATGTAAGCAGCTTCTACAGTGAACCATCTTAGACCATGTAGATGAGGGCAACACCCAAGGCATGGCAAAGCAACAAGGAAGAGAGAGCTTGGATTCCTCTCAACGCCAGGCAACTACCATATTATGCATGTTCTGTTTACACTCGAGTTGCTATGTGAGAAAGAAATCAACTTCCACCACATTTAAGTCCCTCTTATTTTGGTCCTTGATTCAGCAGCCAAATTTGTATCTTAACTAAAGCAGACAATGAGAATTGGGAGGTCCCCAGCAAGTCCCCAATTGGCCATTTGATTGTCCTATGATGAATCCTAAGACTATACACTCCACCAATGCACAAAGAGGTTCCAAATGCCATTTGAATGGCTTGTAAATAATTACCACTATTTGATTTTGTAAACTATATACATATGGAATTTAAATAGACATACATATTTTTAAATGGTGAGATGATACAGTAAGAGTATTTATCATTGTCAACAACCTCTGGTTTATGATATCCACAACCTGAAAGAGGAAAGTGACATTTTATAAAAGCCAATCCCATAAAAATTCAGAGTGAGGAAATGGAAGTAATATATACATTTATGAATCTTTGTTGGGTTTGATTTACTATTACTCATATGCTTATAGCATTTGATGTTTTTCAAGTACTTTACAAAATTATTTTGATGCTTATATATTCTCTAAGGTAGGGAAGACATTAAGACTCTCCTTTTGTAAAGGAGGACCCACACATATTAAGTGATGTGTCAGAAACTACAAAGCTAGACTGGTCAACTGGGAATCTAGTATCCTGATTCTTAAGTTTTACTTCTCTTTCCAGTGTTTCAGAATAAACTTCTAAGGAGCTGTCTGTAATTATCTTTACTTTCTTCATGGGAGTGAGCCCTCTAACAGGTTAATTGGTTAGCCTGGAGATATAAGATAGTCAATGGAACAAACCTGGAAACACCCATTTTCAAGCCCTAATTCAACCCAGTTTGATATGACATTTCTCAATTAACATTTAACCAGTAATAGAACATTTGAAGACAAAAGCACCTTTTTGGTATAAGACACAAATTTTAAAGCAATAAGTCACTTGGTAGAAGAGACAATAGCTTCTTCAAATGGGTACTCTTTCCTTTATTGACTCTGTTTTACAATAACTAATTTTTGGTTGCATCTCATTTTCTCATTTATCCAAGAAAATGGAGGATGGGAAGTTTGCAGGAAAAAGGAAGATCTCTTCCTACAAGTCTCACCACATCCAGAAACAACATACTATACCTTTTACTTTGTTTCATAGACTTTAAATGGGCTATTTTTCTCTAAGTTTCAAATTCTACTAGATCAAATCCAACAGAAACTTAGCCTATACAAAGCCTACAGAAAGTAGCATCTCTCATTTTTACATACGTGTGCACACAGATGCCTCTCAACTATTTGCTTCTCCTGGTATTTTGCAAATAGATAGATTAAAAACAACTTTTTTAAAATTAAAACTTCAATTTAAATTTTTTACTGAATCCAACATTTAAATTAAATCCAAACTTCAAAAATATTTCATTTTTTCAAAAAAATTAACAGAATTCTTATTTTTCTCTTCCATATAATGTAGCATTTTTTCTAATACAAAAGTACCTTATTATAATGTAGAATTTCTTTTTTAAATATTATACAAAAAAAAAGGAAAAAAAATATAAGGAACACTTCTGTACTCATACCCCACTTAAGATATAAAAAAAATCAGAGTTGTATAATGTAGCATTTTTTCAATTTTGGAGGAAGAAGTATAAAATTTGTTTGTGCCAAAATGCAGGCTCATCAGATTCTGACTGCTAAATGACCACTCCTCCATCTTCTTGTTTTGTTCTGTTTGAGAATTCCAGCTAATCAGTGAATTAAGAAAAGTATCCCAGACTTTTGTTAAAGACATTTACTTATAAAAGTGCCTTAAGCACTGAAAACATGCTCATGTATTACATCAGATGGTACCAGCATGACACCGAGAGCATCGTGGGCACTGAACCTAACCATGCACAAGGATTAGGTACCTTAATGCTACTATCACTGGACCCATGTTAGCTGCATTTCCTCATAGAAAATTCCTAGTGTTCAGGGGGGAAAGCCAACACCCAAGTCATGATGACTGTAATTCCTTATTATTCTTTCTAACAGTATCCCTCCATCTCTCTTAGCGGAATACTTTGCTTTCTCTATGACCCAATATGACAAATTTCAAATGTAAAATTTTTCTCTCTTGGATCCAGTAAACAAGTGACTAACACTCTTGAGTTTTCACAAGATGAGGAGTGTCAGTTGGTAACTCTTGACATTTCTACTTCTTCATACGCTGTTCCTGTCCCCCCAAGCCAAAAAGGGGATGAGGAGTGTAAAACCTCCTGGACTCCACATGAGAACACAGGAGCCAACACAGGAGCCAGTGAAGCTGTGGTAAACCATGTATCAGTTTCACTGTAGGAGCTGCAAATGATGGATGAGTCACTCTGCTTATATCAAATGTGGGTTTAGGCTTTTGCATATTCCAAAGTACACTGAAACAAAGGCACTCAAATTTAAAGAGAAAAACAACTGGAAAAACATATCCTTGTGAGACTACTGCTTCTCGCTATAACAGAATAAATGGCATAAAACTCACCCTCCTGCCACAAATAACTGCGAAACAAGAAAAATATATAAGGTAGTTCTTTTCTGGTATTGGACAACAAGCAGCACAGGATCCTTGAGGGAAGGGAAATTGAAAATGAGTCCCATGTTTGGCCTTGCTTCCTGCCTGGGATCCTTTTTGGACTGTGCAGCAGAAAGCAGAGGTCAGAGTTGAGGGCTGCTGAAATGGCTGAAACTTCTGTGGCAGGGCGCCAGAGAGGAATCAGCTGTGCAAAGGGGGCCCCGTTCTCTGTGAGTCTGCGTCAAAGGCTAAGGTGAACATCTCAGGGTGAGACCCCTCCTAGGATCTGGCAGACAGTGTGTGCAGTGGGGCTGAGAGAGAAGCGGATGCCGGAGTCCACGCAGCACTGGAGTTCTGGCCCAGCCAGAAGAGGGGGACCTTCCTGAGCTACCCCGGCACTCATCTGAGATCCCAGCCAGGACTACAGAAAAAATTTAAATAGACCTGCCCCAACAGAGACTAAAACCAAACTGTAAGGATCAAGAGAATCCATCTGGTGGCCAGAACCAAAGTCAAAACTCACTCAAGATTAAGAAGAAAACATCACACAGATTCACTAAAATGTTCTGGGCAAAATACACAACTTTTTCTTTTTTTTTTTTAAATGAGGGTAATATAAAGACATTTTCAGATAAATGAGAGAAAAGTGAAAAAAAATTTTCACCAGCAGACCTGCACCATAAGAAATGCTAAAAGAAGTTCTTCAAGCTAAAGGGAAATGATACCAGATGGAAATGAAAAATGTACAGGAATGAATAAAAAACACTGGCAATTGAAATAAAAACACTTTTTTTTTTTTTGCTTCTATTTCTTTAAAAAAGCATATATAGAAGTAAAATATATAACAACAATCACACAGGTAAATGGAATTATACTCTGGCAAGGTTCTTACATTTCATGTGCAGTGGTACAAGATTAACTCTAAGTAGAATATCTTGAATTAAGGATGTACATTATAAACGAGAGCAACCACTACAAAAAGGTTTATCTAAAAGGTCAATTTAGGAAACAAATTGGAATACTAATAATATTTGATTAATCCTAAAGAAGGCAGGAAAGAAGGAAAAAAGGAACAAAACCAAATGGGACAAAAGAGAAAACAAATGATAAGGGAACTTAAATCCAATCATTATCAATAATTATTTTAAATTTAAAACACTAGTTAAAGGTCAGAGATGGTCAGACTGGATACAAATGCAAGAATCAACTACACACTGTCTATACTTTAAAAGATACAGATAGGTTGAAAGCAAAAGGATGGAAAAATATCCATGCAAACACTAATTAAAAGACAGTTGGAGTGGCTATATTACTATCAAAGTAAACATCAAGACCAGGGATTACCAGAAAAAAAGAGAAAAAAATCATGAGAATAAATTAAACAAGAAAACAATCATCCTAACATTTATATGAAAATGCAAAGAAGCTAGAATGGCCAAAACAACTTTGAAAAAGAAAAACAAAGCTGGAAGACTCATATTTACTGGATTGCAAGACTTACTATAAAGCTGCCATAATCAAAACAGTATATTGTTACATAAAGATCAAAGGAACCAAATAAGAGCTACGCTCATTCATGGCCAATTCAGTACTGACAAAGGTGTCAAGGCAATTCAGTGGGGAAAAGAAAGCTTTTTCCACAAATGGGTTAAACAACTTGACAAAAGTATGAAAGATTAAAATAAAACTTCTACCCCTACATCATAGCACACGTAAAAATTAATTTGAGGTGGACGATTGATTCAAATTTAAACGCTAAAACAATACAACTTCTAAGAACAAAACAGAAAAATATCTTGGCAACTTTGGGGTAGGCAAAGATTTCTTATATGGGGCAAAAAAAGGTATTAATCACAAAGCTAAGAATTGATAAATTAGGTGTCATCAAAGTAAAAACGAATGCTGATCAAAAAGCACTTAAGAAATAAACAAAAAGCTACAAACTGAGAGAAAATATTTGCAGTTATATATGCCAAAGGCTTGCACCCCAGGAATATATAAATAAGTTACAATTTGATAATAAATATGCAATAATAAAATGGGCAAAAGATTTGAACATACACGTCACAAAAAAAGATATATAATGGCCAATAAGCACATGAAAATGTACTTACTATTACTTGCCATATGAATAATGAAAATTAAAACCACAATGAGATATCACTTCACACACACCAGTCTGGCTAAAATTAAAAAGACTGATAATACCAAATGTTTGAGAGGATAACTGTCATGCATTGCTGATGAGAATGTAAAATGGTATAGCCACTCTGGAAAACTGTTTGGCAGTTTCTTATCAAGTTAAACATACATTTAGCCTATGGCAATTAACTAAGAAAAACGAAAATATAAGCCTACAAAAAGACTTATACAAAAATGTTTATAGCAGTTTTATTCATAACGACCAAAAAACTGGAAACAGCTGATGCCTATCAACTGGAGAACAGATAAACAAATTGTGCTATATTCATAGAATGGACTACTACCCACAATAAAATAAAATAAACTATGAAGACATGGATGAATCTTAGAAACTATTGAGGGAAAAAAGCCGGGAACAAAGAGTATGTATGCCTCTATTTAGATTAGGTAAAACTCAACTATGGTAACAGAAATCAGAATACTGGTTCTATTACATATTACCTTAATAGGGTTGCCTATTAGGGTTAAGGACTTACTGAAAAGCAGCATAAACATTCTGGTGTGATGGAAATGGCCTATGTCTTCATTAATATATTGGTTAACACAGGTGATACAAACTCACTGAATTGTATACTTAAGATATCTATACATAACACTGTAAATTTTATCTCAATTAAAAAATGTTTGCTGCATTGAGATATTTATAAGTGAAATTTCTAAAATGACTTAGATTTGCTTCAAAGTAATACTATAGGGAATTGGGAAGTGCTTGGGGTATACGAAGAAATGAGTAGCCATGAATTGTAACTTGGTGATAGGTACATTGTGGTTCACTGCTCTAAGCTTTTAAGGTTTAAATTTACTTAATAAAAACTAAAATTAACATACATACACTTGCATACACACACCCATACCCACCAAAACAAAAAACCAAAACAAGACATTTTTGGGACAACTGGGGAATTTTGACCATGGACTTGGTATCAGATACTTTTGAGAATTTACTGTTAACTCTAGTAGGTGTAAAAACGGCATGGGTGCATTAGTTTGAGCTGCATATCTAAGGATTTTTGGCTAAAATAACCTAATGTCTATAATTTACTTTAAAAAATTCCAAGTGAACATTCCCCTCCCCCATTAAAAAAACAAAAAAGAAATGGGTATGTGCACGGGTAAATGAAATAAGACTGGCTACTAGTTGATGATTTTTGAAGGGGGATGGTGGATATATGGGGGTTCATTATACCATTCTATTTTTATAAATGTTTGCAAAATTTCAGAATAAAATGTTCAAAAATTTAAAATGCAGACACTATATAAAACTGGCTTTCACGGTGTGCTAATGAAATGGGCCAAATAACACACTGATAATAAAAATACATTCCGTTAAAAAACTGGCCAACAGGTGCTATGTGAAAGTCATGCAGCAAGTATGATAATGGATATGAGATGAATAAAAGGCCTTTCACAGAAGCTACAGATTTGTAGAAAGAATAAGACAAATGCACTCTCTACATATTAAAAGGGAAATTTAGTATCACTTAAAAAAAGGTAAAAAGTACCCCAGCAGTTCAAAGAAGTAAAGATTACGGTCAGTTTCCAGGGAGTTCAGCACAGTGGCTAAGTGTGACTTGGAAGCCACACTGCCTGGGTTTGAATTCCAGTTCTACTAACTGCCAATCTCAGAAGTCTTTGTCGGATTATTTAATCTCTGAGTCTGTTTACTCATCTATTAAATGGTGAGAATCACAGTATCTACCTCAACTGTGCTTGGCACATGGTAAGCGTTTTCTAAGTGTTAGCTATTGATACCATTTTATTACCGCAATCAGAAAAGGTTTTGGGAAAAAGGTGATTATTTGAAATAGGCCTTTAAAGAGGAGTCCAATTTTAACTGGCAATGATCAAGTAGAATGGAGGGAAAGCAGGAAAGAAAAAGACATGATGAAGAATAGGAAGTGTTTTCAATTTGGCTAGGACATAAGGCCTTCTTGAAAAATACTCCATAACTATTAAGTAAGATGCTCATTAAGGGACTCAGCCCACAGTTTCTTAAATAACCTTATTTTTGTTCTTTAATCAAGATTATACTTTGTGTCAGTTTGGGTCTATTATGTCTCCTAAAATGCCATGTTCTTTAATGTAATCTTGTGGGGGCCGACATATTAGTGTTGATTAGGTTGGAATCTTTGGATTAGGTTGTTTCCACAGAGATGTCGGTAATACCTTTGATTAGATTATTTCCATGGAGGAGTGGACCCGTCCATTCAGCCTGGCTCTTGATTAGTTTACTGGAGCCCTATAAAAGCTCACAAACAGAAGGAGCTTGCTGCTGCAGTTAAGAGAAGCATTTTGGAAATGGCCATTGACAGTAGACTTTTGCTAGTCCAGAGTTTGCCTGTGAGAAACTAAGAGAATACCCCTAAATGCCTAGAGAGGAATGTCCTGGGAGAAAGCCATTTTAAAACCAGAACTCCGGAGCAGACCCCAGCCATGTGCCTTCCCAGCTAACAGAGGTTTTCTGGACACCACTGGCCATCCTTTACTGAAGGTACCCTATTGTTGATGCCTTACCTTGGACACTTTATGGCCTCAACACTTTAACTCTGTAACCAAATAAACCCCTTTATAAAAGCTGATCCATTTCTGGCATTTTGCAAAATGGCAGCATTAGCAAACCGGAACACACTTCTACTAGGCACCACTACCAAGCACAGTGTGAAGAGTCATTTATCTTGAAAAATGTTTTTGAAGAAATAGATGGGTAAAATCAAAACTTGAAAACATTTTACTATCTTTAACAAGACTAACTGATATGTTTTATAAAAGCTCCAGATAAATCCCATGATCTTACATTTGGAGATGGCTCTGTTCTTCTGTACAGCATTTCTTCTTTTCCATTTTCACCTGACTGGGTCATATGGTCTGATCTGCCTTCAATGAAAGTGATGTAGTCTTTGTAAGAGCAGAGGGGGCCTGCCAGGATGCCCATGAAGTTACAGTTGTAACTTAAATACTCCAGGAGGCTTGGCATGCGCCTGCAATTAAAAAACATGCAACGTCTGAGATGTAACAAAAGCTTTCAGAAAATTTATGATAGGAAAAACTGTCTTCTACCTCACTGCTTTTACTATTTCCAAAATAAAATAAGCCTTAATTTTCATGTGCATCTGTACGATAATTTTTATGACATTGGGATGTAGTAATGCCCAAAAATATTTCTGGAGAAAAGATTTTATATTCAGATCCTTATGAACAAGTACAAGGGTTTTTACTTAGACTTCTCATGATGAAACAAACCTCAGACAGACCGCTATGGCATGGAGAATCATCTCTTACTAGGCAATCATTCATTCACATAAATGTGGCGCACCAACTATGTGCCTGGCGTGTCCAGGGTCAGGAGACAGAGCAGCGGACAAGACAGGAGAATTCCACATTCACGGAGCTTACGTGATCATGGCAAGAATTAGATGATAAAAAATATATATATAAAATATTTTCAGAGATGCTAAGTGCCATTAAGAAAAACAAAGCATAGAAAGGAATTGGGCAGGGGAGAATGGGGTATTTTCTTATATTAAAAAAAGCCAGAGAAGAGCTCCGTGATAAGGTGATATCTGAGCAGAAACCAGGAGCAACTGAGAGAGGAGTCATGAGAATGTACACGACAAGGCGACAAGGCATTCCAGGCAGGGGGAAAAATAAGTGCAAAATCCCTGAGGCGGGAGCATGCCTGGCAGCAAGGAGGCCGGTGAGGTAGGGCAGAGGGAACCAGGAGAGGGTAGGAGAAAGGGTCAGCGAGAAAGCTGAGGCGAAATCACCTAGGATCTTACAAGTGATGGCAAGAACTTGGGATTTTATTCCGAATGAGATGGAGAAACTATAGCAGGGCTTCAAAAGACCTATGTTTGTTTCAAAAGAGTTACTCTGGCCCCAGTGAGTAGACAGGGGACAGGACGGAAGTAAGAAGACCAGTCAGGAGCTGCTGTAAAAAGTCAGGCAGGACAACTCGGCAGATGGACTCACTGCCTCCCCGCTACATGGGACCCGGCTCCCAGGGGTGTAAATCTCCCTGGCAACGCAGGATATGACTCCTGGAGATGAATCTGGCCCCGGCATCATGGGACTTAGAACATTTTCTTGACCAAAAGGGGGAAGAGAAATAAGACAAAATTAAGTTTCAGTGGCTGAGAGATTTCAAATGGAGTCGAGAGGTCACTCGGGTGGGCATTCTTATGCACTATATATATAACACTCTTTTAGGTTTTAATGTATTGGAATAGCTAGAAGTAAATACCTGAAACTATCAAACTGCAACCCAGTAGCCTTCACTCTTGAAGACCACTGTATAGTCTTACAAGAGGTGACTGTGTGATTGTGAAAGCCTTGTGGATCACACTTCCTTTATCCAGTGTATGGACGGATGAGTAGAAAATGGGGACAAAAACTAAATCAAAAACAGGGTGGGATGGGGGGGATGGAATGATTTGGGTGTTCTCTTTTACTTTTATTTTTTTACTTATTTTTTATTCTTTTTGGTGTAAGGAAAATGTTCAAAAATTGATTGCGGTAATAAATGCATAATTATATCATGGTACTGTGAACAGTTGACTGTACACCATGGATGACTGTATGGTATGTAAATGTATCTCAATAAAACAGAATTTTAAAAAAAGTCCAGGCAGGAGATGACGACACTTAGAGCAGTGGGACAGGTAGCATTCCGCATGTATTTTGACAGTAGAGTCTATGGGCTGTGGATGGGTTGGTAGTGGGGTGTGAGAGAAAAGAAATCAAGGAGGCCTCACAACATTTTTAATTCAATCGCTCCAATGTCTGTCTAAATGGCATATGGCCTCTACAGCTTACCAAGCATCTAGCTCTCAATGCAAGTAACAGGGTGAAAAATGATCAGTAACATAGGAGACTACTGAGATTACATATATTATCAAATAAATGAGTTGAGTGTGCACTTTTATTTATTTTTTTGAACAAGATCCATAATCGAGTCTCCTGTCTACTGCCAATTAGAAACTATCACAAATAAAAGAACTACACCTGGAATAGTAAACTACACCTGGAACAGCAAACATTTATAGAGGAATTCCTTCTTCCTTTCTAAATATGGTAAGCTGTCTCCTTTAAAATACACAAACACTCTCTGTGGACAAGTCCACAAAATACCCTCACATATACCACGTATTATATTTATGAAAAAAAAAAGCAATAGAGAGAAACAACACCTCGTGTCCATCGGACACTACTCCAGATTACAACTTAGCCAAAAATCTTTTGCAGAAGTATTTTAAAAATCCTTTGCAGAAGTATTTTTCTACATTTAAAAATGTCTTGGACCTTAAGTATTTTCTCTAGGGCTCAAAATTGATAAGAGCAAAATATTTCTAACAGATTTGCTCCTTTATTAAAGTTCTTCATATTTAATACTGAAACAGAATGCTTTCTCACTGTATCAAATATCATGGTAAGTGCCCTGCAATCACAAAAGAAGTTCAAGCAACAGAGCTCCATTTTCAATACCAATTATTTCAAGATGAAAAGCACTGCTCAATCTTACCAAGTCAAACTATGTATCACAATTTGTAAGGACAGGAGATAATAATTCTTAACCATGAAATTTGCTGACTAATTTTTGGCTTAACTTTCATTATCTAACCATAAGTCATTTTAGCTACTGAAGTAGGTAACTGTAATATGTGCTATTAAAAGATGAATTTAAATAAAATTATAAGATTTCATTTATGACATTAAATGATACATTCATTAATTCCATACACATAAATTTGATATCAAGTATTGTTTTAGATTAGGGTTTCCCAAATGTGGCATTACTGACATTTGGAGCCAAAAATTATTTTTTGTATGGGACTCCTTTGTGCAATGTAGAATGTTTAGCAGCATCTCTACCAACCATGGGTCATTCATATCTCCCCTCTCACCCCATGATGTGATGACGAAATGTCGCCAGACATTGGCAGATGTTGCCTGGGGGGCAAAAATCACTCCTAGTTGTGAACCACTGTTTAAATAATGAGAATACAATGATGAACAAGACAAAGTACCCATCCTCACTGACTTACATTTGTGGGGTAGGGATGGGGACAATTAAAATAAATATACAACATCAGACAATACACATTATAAAGAAAAATAAAGTAAGGCCAGGAGATAGAAAGTGACAGCAGGGAAGGGAGGGGGTATTTTTGATAGGGTGGTTGGTATGGTTTAAAGGAGGGAGAAAGGTATAGCTACAGGCTCTTGTATGGCCTTGTATGCTGTGGTCAGAAGTTTAGAATTTTATTCTCCATTGGCAGGCTTTCACCAGAGGAGGGAATTAACATAACCCAATACATATTAAAGGATTTTCTGGCTGCTAGGTAGAAAGTGCTTGAGAGAAAACAGGGAGACAATTTAGGAAAGCTATTATAGTAGACTGAGGGAAAACTGATGGTTTGGGTCAGGGTGATGAGAGTGGAAATGGTAAGAAGTGGTCAGATTTGAGATTTGTTTTAAAGGAAGAGCTGGCTTGACTTGCTGGTGAATTGGATTTGGAGTCAGAAAACCGGAGTTTGTTTAAGCTTTTCACCTAAGCAAACAGTGATGAATGAAGCTACTATGAACAAAATGGGTAAATAATGGTAAAGGAACAGACTGGGAGGGGGGAGAGCAGGGAGACAGAAGTCAAGAGTTCTATGTTGAACACGCTCTACTTGAGACACCTATTCACTATCCATGTAGAAATGCTGAAACGCAGTTCGGTATATGAGGTCAGGGTAGGAACACACGTTTAGGAGATTCCATACGTATAGATGGTATTTAAAGCCAATGGGCTGTATATGATCGTCTGGTGAAGACAGAAGGCCGAGGACTGGGCTCTGAAGCAGACCAGTATTTAGTGGTGAGGGAGAGGAAGAGGAATCAGCAAAGAAGACCAAAAAGAGAAACAACCAGTGAAGAAAATAAACAAATTATTGTATCCTGGAAGCAGCAAGTAGAGAAGGTATTTCAAGGATTAAGTGACCAACTGGTCAAATACTGCCAAGAGGTTGAACAACATGTAAACTGAGGCTCACGTTTAAATTTGCTGAGATGAAGGACAATCTTAAAAGAAATTCAGACCAGAAATGGGGACAAAAACCTGACTATAGTGGGTTGAGGAGAGGACAAGAGATGAGAAAGTCAAGGCAGTCAGTTTAGGCAAAACTTCCAAGGAGTTTTACTATGAAGAAGTACACAGCAACGGGGTGATGGCTGGAAGGGAATGTCAGCTATAAGGACAGTTTATGGTTTTTTTCCCTTTAAGTTGATGGGAATAATCTAATAGAGAGGGAGAAGTTGATGGCAGTGATGATGTAAGAGCCAAGGGATAACTGAAGAAGCAGTCTTTGACTAGGGAAAAAGGAATCAGACTCAGAGTAGAAGTGAAAAGTTGGTCTCAAAATGGATTATGGACAGTTAATCCACGGAACCAAGAAAGAAAGTATTTTGTTTCAGGTGCAGGCATTCTGGTTTATTTGGTAGCTGCGGAATGAAGTAGAATTGCTTTTATTTTCTCAAAAGTTAAAATCTGCAACAATCACAAGTGAGGATGGGGAAGGAATGTTGGGAGTTTGAGGAGAAAGAAGAATATGTTGTCTTTCAAGAGAATGGGAAAGTGAATTGACTAAGAAAATTCAAAATGAGTCTAATCAGAAAGACTGAATTTTTTCCTACTCAGCTTTCTCCCACTGTTCAAGAAAGCAGAGAGGTGAATATAAGTAGATTGGGGGTTTTGCCAGGGGGCTATGTGAGAGGGAAAGGGGAAACAGGAGCTAAATGTCTGCAAATGAGTAGTTACTATGATGGATCAAAGACTGTAGGATCACAGAACCCAGATCAAATTAACCTCTCATTAATTACATTAAAATGTATATTTATTGATATATAAATATTGCTTATAGGGAATATAAAAAAAGAGTATTTTTAAAGATGGGGAAAACATAAGAAGATTCCTAAGACATGTTACCTGGGGGCAAAGGTGAACACTTAAGGTAGGACTATTTACTATCACAAACTTAATCTCATTCTTCTAGCCACCATTAGTTCTACATTTACAAGAAGGAAAGCACTCCACGGGAAATCTTTCTTTGAGAAAGTAAAATGAGTCCTTGATCACTAATTAGATTAAGAGAGACTCAGCCAAGAAATTAAGCTATTCCTGAGATTAAACAACAGATTACTGGTAATAAATGAAACAGAATCCTATCCCAGAATGAATTCCTCTAACAATAACGAGAAATAACTTAGTGGTTCTTCATTATCTCAAAATATGGAATATATGTACTGCATTAGTCTAGTACTTGAAATCAAGTTACTGATCTATAAATGGCAGTGCTATTTTTACTCATAATTCCTACCACGACCACATAGCAAAGATCCAGGTGCTGTGGCTAGACACGAAGACTATACCGTCTTCAAGAAACTCACAGGAGAGGCAGAAAATTCAGCAAATGGCCTCATGGTGCACAGGAGGTACATACAGTATATTGATATATTCAAGACACTATGGGAGTCTTAAAAGGGAAACCTATCCAGTCTAGGATGATCTGGTGACAGGGAGGTGTGTGAGGGAAAAAGGATTGGTTTTCATACCTCTAAAAGGACAAGGAAGCCCTTGCCATTTGAGAAATGAGTGTTTCAGACGGAGATGGCATGAGCCATGGCAGGATACAATAAAAGGCACTTACCTTACAGCTAAACCTCTCTGTGATGGAGTTAGTTCTTCATCCTTTCGAAACATCCCTGAGAGACAAAAATAGATGCTTTTATCAATTATGATTCCCCCCAAGTAAAGAATGGCATTTTCCCCACTCATATTTTCATCTTTTTCCTTCGTTTGAAATTCATGCTATAATCCCAATTTTGGTATACTGATTGTTCCTTTCTTTCTCATCTCAACATAGGCTCAATCAAGTGAAAGGGCCATCATGTAATCCAACATATCTGGGCTGTGTAAGATATATAACACGTGTCTGGAAACTTAAGTCACTAATTTGACTCTTCTCTGAAAGGAAATTATTATTAAGTTAAACAAAACTCCCAAACACTAACACTTCTTAAATTTAGAACTTATTATCTTTAATAGTAGACGCCATGACATTTCCAAAAGGGGAATTAAAATTTTTCTGTTATTGGATTACTAAAATGAGTAAACATCAGTACAATGGTGTAGAAGCTCAAAATAAAGCAAGGAATGATTTCTTTACTCCTACATGACTCTAATGAATAAAAACTGAACTCAAATATACCATCTTCATCCATTTATTTATCTTTTACCCCAAATCAGGAGGATATTACTTATTGTTATTCACCAAACTATTAGATCCAAATGCCTTAAAAAATATGCTAAACCCAATTTAAAAAACAAAGGAGTACTAAATTAAAAGCAAAGAATACCTTTGGAAAATATTTGTAGCAAATATAAAAAGTGTTAATATCCCCAAATAAACCCAAACTCAAGCAATTAAAAGACTCTAAAGAGATAAATAAATTAGATAAGGACAAAAGACATGAAAAGACAAATCACAAAGAACTTACAAGTAGTCAAGTAATATATGAAATATATTTAGCATTATTAATCATTACAAAATGTATATTAAAAGAACTAAGTGCCATTTTCATCTATTATTAAGTATGTGGAAATTTTAAAGGGCTCTTACTCATACAGTATGGTCTCAATTATATAAAACACAAGCATCTTTTATACGTATGAGCACAAAACAAATATGAGAAGAAATAATTATTCAGTACTTAAAATGTCCCAGGAACTGTTCTAGGCATTAGAGAAAGAGAAGAAGAAAAATAGACAAACTCCCTGCTTTCACGGCACTTACATTTTACCAGGGAAACAATATAAATAAACTACTGAGAGGAACTGATAGGATCTTTCTGTAAATCAATATATCAAAAGCTTTAAAAATCTTCCTATCCCTTAGCCTTCAGACTCTAACCTAAGGAAACAATCAAAGGTATGATTTACAATTTATATCAAGGATGTCATCACAACCACATGCATAATACGAGGAAAACAAGGGTACATACAACCCATACATACAATAATTAAGGCATGGGAAAACAAATAACATATCTATTTTTAGAAATAGTTTGCATCCTTTAAAAATCTAAATCACAAAATTTTTAATAAAATGGAGACATGCCTATTGACATTTCATTAAGAAGGATGGACATATGGATGAATGGATGGATGGACGGATAGACAGATAGATGATTGACAGATAGACTGAAGTTAACTACATAAAAAGAAAACTATACCTCATAAGAAATTAAAGGAAGGAGATAAAAATATTAATAAGCAGAAGGTTTGGCTGAGTGGTACTGAGGAAGGAAATGGAGGTTTCTTTATTTTTCCCTTGTACTTATTTGCTTGCTATTTTCCAAATTTTCTTCAATGAGCATATACCCATTTTTTAGTAATAATAGAAAAAAAACTTTAACAAGATTGAAGATGAGAAAAGGTAAAACTCCTTTCATTTTAACCTCAAAGAAGGATAGATGCTACTTTCAATAATTCTATTTTCTTTCCCCATATTAGACACTCACGTTGTCGTCCACCCTTTTCTTAAAAACAAAACTAAAACCCAAGGCTTAGCTTTAATAATGAGGATGAGTATTTATTTTTAAAAATATTCCTTTTCCTTTTTTGGTTTTTCACTCTCTTACCAAGTAAGTGGCATGTTAATGACCTCATTTTACCACTCCTCCTCCTCCAGCCTCTTAGAACATATTTTATTAGCCAAGGACCTGGACTTCAGAAACCTGAAACAAGAACTTTTCTTTTCTATTAAATGTTGCTACCAGGTCCTTAATTTTGTGTCTGAAAGGAAATGAAAAGATTTAACACTGGCCTAAAAAACACATGGATTAACCCAACTCTCTCCTAGCCCTAAGAACATTGGCTTTATTTATTAAATCCCTGATGTTCCTCGGAGTAGGCTGTATTACTATATCCGATGTTATGGTTTATAAAAATCGGTTTAAGGCATTGCACTTGGCTATGAAGAGCCTTCAATGCAGCTGGGGAGTCAAGATGAATGTGAATGAATCCATTACTGAACAGGAAGCAAACGTGTGTGTCCGTAACACACCCCTTGTTTAACTAAACCAGCATTACTAGATAACTAGCAGCCTACCATGTGCAAAGCGTTAGAGATGAGAGCGATGAATAAAAGCTGGTTTCTGCCCTAGAGGACATTTCAGTCTAATATGGGATTATATCTACAGATTAGGTCTATATACTGAACAATAAAACTATCTAAATAGTTATAAAAGATAGATCTAAATTTATCTCAACCTTACATATAAGGTGTGGCCTTTTACATTTATAAAATAAGGAAAAACATTTTCAATAGATATCCCAAAACTAAGGTAACTGGAAAGCCATCTACTAATAATTAATCAGTATTCTGACATTATATAAAAATAGCTGACACATTAACAGTTGAATCAGGAGAAGCAACAAACAGAACAACTTAATAACCCAGGGTTAAATAAATTATGAAATACATAACCAAGTTGGCAGAGCTGCCCTCAAAAGAATTCGTAACCAAAAAGTCTAAAGGATCAGAACTTTGAATGGAATAACCATAATATAATAAGAAATATTTAAGGTCTGGCTTAGGAAAACCTGGCTTAGAAAATTTCTCATCATCATAAACAATCATTGGCCCTAAATCCTGAATTGTACCCATTCTTAAAAGTCTCGTAGGGACATATGGAACTCCTGAGTTTGAAGCAAAGAAACCTTTTTCTCTTCCCAAGGACTAAGTCTCCCTCTCACTTCTCTACTTGAAACACATCAATTTTCCTCCACTGCCTTAAGAATAAACTCTAAAGCCCCCAGAAGAACTCACAAAGTCATTTTTCATTTTCTTTGGAGTAAAGGGATCTAGAAATTATTATTCAAAAGAGCTCTAACATGAGAGTCATCAAAGAAATGCCACTCTTCTCAGATTGCTCAAAAAGATAATAAAGGGATGCAACATTCAACATATGTATAAATCTTGTTCTGCAGGGTTACTCTTCAAGTTTTGCCTAAGAGTCATCCTTTAAACCAAGGATAAATATCCCCAAATCCTCCATTTTCACCTACATATAGACATTATTAAAGAAAAGTACACCATAAAATCATTCTTCCTATACATTTCACTTATTTAAATATAATTTTCATGTGAATATATTTATAGATAACCACTTTAAGAATAAAGAAAACTTTTCATACCAGCTTCACCTATCTTCCCTTAATCTTAGTAGAAATAAAAGATAACCTTCTCAAGAATTAAGAAGCTAACTCATTTGTTCATCAGATGAGACAACTTTATAAACTTCAACCTTATTTTGTATCACAATGCATTCAATGCATGCATGAAAACACTAGAAAAGACAGGGTGGCGTTTGGAGCTTGTAATACCATTTGTAAGTCACTAAAGTAATTTTTCTTTGGCTTGGACCACAAACTTGCCTGAATGACTCAATGCTAATAGAGGTGCTTGTCTTTGGTAACAGCATAATATAGATGAACCTGGAATGAAATCACTTGACATGATGACGCAAATAACTGACCTGAAATGAACGTTATCACTCAATCAAGAAAATTTCCATACCCAGAACCACCTTCAATTCATAGGACAGATAAACTATTTGCTGTCTATTCAGTAAAAACAAGAAACTCACAGTATTAGTTTCCTGTGACAGTGGAGCAAATTACTACAAACTGGGTAGCTTAAAACAACAGAAATTGTTTTGGGGCCAGTTCTGGAACACAAGTCTGAAACCAAGGTGTTAGCAGGCTGCACTCCCTCTGGAGGCACCAGGTGAACATCTGTTCTTTGCCTCTTCGATTCTGGCAGCTGTTGGCCATCCTTGACCTGGAGCCACATCACTCCAACCTCTGCCTCCACTGTCAAGATGCCTCCTCCATTTCTGTGTGTAATCTCCCCTAGCTCATTCTTGTGGTTTGGAACTATGAACACCAGAAAAACATATTTTTAAACTTAATTCATCCTGTGGGTGGAAACCCACTTTAAGTAGTACCTTTTGATGAGGCTACTTCACTTAAGGTGTGATCTACCTCACACTGGAGTCCTTTATAAGCGGAATGAAATTCAGACACAGAGAGAGAACGCCAGAGAGGGAGCAGCCAGAAGCTGAAATCAAGGAACACGGAAGAGAAGGGACAGGCCAGAAGAGGCCACCATGTGCCTTGCTGTGTGTCAAGCTCAGGACACAAGATCTCTGGCAGCTAGCCCCGGAATGCCAGGCTTCAAGGAGAAAGTACTGCCTGGATGATGCCTTGATTTAGACTTTCCTAGCCTCAAAACCATGAGCCCATATACTCCTATTGTTTAAGCCAATCCAAATTGCACGGCATTGGCTTGAGCAGCCAAGGAAACTAAAATATACAGGGCATGTTATTGGATTTAGGGTCTACCTGGATAATCCAAGATGACTGCTTCATCCCAAGATCCTTAAATTAATTATATCTGCAAAGCTCCTTTTTTAAAAACAGGTAATATTCACAGGCCCTAGGAATTAGAACAGAGACATATCTTTTCTGGGATCACCATTCAACCCACTATATTCACTGTTCTTTTAAAATTTTTTTATTAGAACACTTGTAGGTTTACAGAAACATCATGCAGGAAGTACAAAGTTCCCATATAGCCCCCCTCACACACTTGACTCACTATTCTCTTATACGTAAGTAGCTATAACAATGGAAACCATTCTTCCCTGAAGAAAATCAACAAATAAAAGCACTACTTATAAATATAAATTTATTTATAAAGTTCAAAATATATATCTACTTACAAAATTATCAGGAGCACAGTAGCCCTGTGTTGAAAAATGCAAATTTTGAAATCTTGCGTTAAGATAATAAGGTGTCATTTACTTCAGTATCATTTTATTATGTCTCCATTTTGCTTCAGATGTGCAGTATCAAGAAAATCCTCAGTAAAGATAAATAGTTTTAAACAGTTTCATTCACCCTGCAAAGTTTACTTTGCAATCACAAAAGATTCTTTTATTAAACATGGCAGAATAAGTCTCTAATAGGTAAAAGTTTGGCATCATACTCAACTATGTATTTTTAATCAGAGTTTTTTTTAAAGATTAAGGATACAATTAAAAAGAAAAACACAATCAGGTTTTTTTTTGTTTTGTTTTGTTTTTGTAGAAGCTTCAGAAGTCCTTAGAACAGAAACAGAAAGGAAAATTAAGCTAAATAGCTCTAGGATGCCACTAGTGGTCCAGTTCCATGTGCTGGCTATAATAATGAGTTACCTTTCCTAGGGTTAAAATATTACCCAATCTAGTACAGTCTTGGGGGGGGGGATTCCTTTCCTTGGTAATTTATGAATTATGCTTCCATTTATACAGAGGTACTGCTAATAGGCTATTAATTTAGAGAATGTATCTGATTATTAAGGCCATTGGCAGGTCTTAACATGCATGCCAGAGACCAGGCTTAGCCAACACCTTTAAAGCAAGTAACATTTGTGATTTAATATATGCCAGGCACGCACTATCTCATTTAATCTTCACAAGTAATGATAGCTCCAATCAAGCATGAGGCCTCACCTTAGAAACAAATAAAATGTGGCTTTTAGTATTTGCTTTCTTAGGGCTACTTAATGAAGTAATTACAACTAAGTATAATATGTGATAAGAGACACATTAGAATACTTTCTTTTGATTATCTACCTCATCTATTCTAGTTTTTGAAACTCCTTGTTTTAATCAAGTCCATGTAAGAAAACTGCTATTGCATCTAAGAAATCTATTTGCAGGCCTTCCAATGGAAGTTTTAAAAAAGTAGTTATCTTCACATCTATGGTCTACTGATTTTCACAAGGGTGCCAAGTCCACTCAATGGGGGAAACAATAGTCTGTTCAACAAACAGTGCTGGATAAAGTGGATATCCACATGCAAAAAAAATGAAATTGGACCCCTACCTCACACAATACACAAAAATTAACTTAAAATGGACCAACATCCTAAATACAATAGCCAAATCCATAAAACTCTTAGAAGAAAACACAGGGGAAAATCTTTGGGACCCTGTATTAGGCAATGGATTTTTAGACATGACACCAAAAGCATGAACAATAGAAGAAAAAATAAATTCGGCTTCATCCAAATTAAAAACTTTTGTGCATCAAAGGACATTATCAAGAAAGTTAAATGACAACTTACAGAATCGGAGAAAATATTTGGAAATCATGTATTTGATAAGTGTTTAATATTCATGTGCCAGTTTGAAACTGTTATGGACCCCACAAGAGCCATGATCTTTTAATCCAATCTTTTTGGGTGGAAGCTTTTGATTTAGTGCTTCCATGGAGATGTGACCCACTCAACTGTGGGTGTGAACTCTGATTATATTATTTCCATGGAGGTGTGGCCTCGCCCATTCAGGGTGGATATTAATTAGATCACTGGAGTACTTTAAGAGAGACATTTTGGAGAGAAGCTAAGATACGTAATCCAGAGTTGGTCTTTGGAGAATAAGCAAAGACGCACAGGAGCCAAGAAATGAAGCCCAGAGCTTGCCCCGGAGAAGCTAAGAGAGGACTCCCCGGAGAAGCTAAGAGAGGACTCTCAGATGCTAAACGAGAAACATCCCAGGAGAACCAAGCAGAGAGCAGAGAGAAGCTAAGAGAGACAGAAGCTGAGATATTTTGGAGAAAGCCATTCTGAAACCTGAACCCAGGAGCAAAGGACCAGCAGACATCAGCCATGTGCCTTCCCAACTGACAGAGGGTTCTCATCGCCACTGGCCTTTCTACAGTTAAGGTAACCTCTTGTTGATGCCTTAATTTGGACATTTTCATGGCCTTAGAACTATAAATTTGTAACCTAATAAATCCCCTTTATAAAAGCCAATCCATTTCTGGTATTTTACATAACAGCAACTTTAGAAAACTGGAACAATCCATAATATATAAAGAACTCTTACAACTCAACAACAAAAAGACAAATATATGTTTCTTGAAAAAAACGGTCAGAGAAATTGAATAGACATTTCCCCAAATGGCCAATAAGAACATGAAAAGATGCTCAACATCATTAGCCATTAGGGAAATGCAAATTAAAACCACAATGAAATACCTATTCACACCCACTAGGGTGGCTATTATTTTTTAAAAATGGAAAATAACAAGTGTTGACAGTTACAGGACAATTGCAAAAATAATATAAACCCCATATAGAGAACTCTAACATACCTCATCCCCCATTAGCAATTTTAATATTTTGCTACCTTTGCCATATCATTCTGTTTATCCATTATCAATCCATCATCCATCTATCCATTCATTGTCTGAACATTTGAGAGTAAGTAACACATATCATACTCCCTACTTGAACACAGAATACTTCCACAGACATTTTCTAAGAACAAGGATATCACTTATGTAATCACCTTAAGTGAAGTTATCAAGTTCAAGAAATTTAACAATATATAAAGCTTGTATCCCATATTCCATTTTTTTTTTCTTCTGACCAAATACAACTATCCTTTTGAGTCTTTTTTCCTCTATTCTTAGATCCCATTAAGGATCACATATTGCATTTAATTGTCATTATCTCTTTAGTTTCTCTCTTTTCAATTGTGGAAACAGATATACAACCTTCCCATCTAAGCCTCTCCTAAGCATACCATTCATTGAAATTAATCACATTTACAGTGTTGCAGTACCCTCACCAGCATCCATTACTAGAACTTCCCCTTCACTCCAAATAGAAACCCTATACTTATTTTGCATTCACTGGTAACCTGTACTCTACTTCCTGTCTCTATGAGTTTGCGCATTCTCTTATGTTTTCTTTCTAGTTACCATGGGGTTTAAATTTAACATCCTAAATCTGTAATAATCTCATTTGCTTTGTTACCAACTTAACTTCAATAGCACACATAAATTATACTCCTCTACCTCTCTGTCCCCCCACCTTTAGGTAGTTACTGTCACAAATATTTATATCTTATGAGTCCTCCCATTATGCATGATGTGCATAAAGTGCATATCATTACACTTTATGCACCTGCCTTTAAAATCTTCTAGGAAATTAACAGTGGAGTTATAAATCAAAAATACAATAGTAATGATGTTTGTATTTACCCATGTCATTATTTTTACTGGAGAACTTCATTTCTTTATGAGGCTTTGGTCAATTGACTAGCATCCTTTTCTTTCAACTTGAAGAACTCCCTTTAGCATCTCTTGTAGGGCAGGTCTTGTGGTGACAAACTCCCTCAGTTTTCCAATACTTGAGAATGTCTTAATCCACTTCCCCCCCACCCCTACCCCCCATTTTTGAAAGATAGTTTTTCCAAATATAGAATTCTTGGTTGGCAGGTTTTTGCTTTCAGCACTTTAAATATGTCATTCCACTGCCTTGCTGTCTCCATGGTTCCCAATGAAAAATCTGAACTTAACCTTATTAAGACCCCCTTGTACATGACAGCTTGCTTCTCTCTTGTAGCCTTCTGAATTCTCTATCTTTGGCATTTGATAATTTGATTATAATATATTGCAGGGCAGGTCGTGTGGTGACAAACTCCCTCAGTTATGAGTCCTCCAAAAACACTGGTTAATGAGTCTGTTTGAGTTTATCCCGTGTGGAGTTTGTGGAGCATCTTGAATATGTATGTTGATGTCTTTCATTTAATTTGGAGATTTCAGCCTTCATTTCTTTGAATATTCTTTCTGCCTCTTTCTCTCTTTCTTCTCCCTCTGGGACTCTCACAATGCATTTACTGGTACACACTTGAGGGTGTCCCACAGGTTTCTCAGGCTCTTCACTTTTCTTCATTCTTTCTTCTTTCTGCTGTTCAGATGCAATGATTTCAATTGTCTCACCTTCAAATTCGCTGATTCTTTCTTCTGCCAGCTCCAATCTGCTGTTGAAGAGAGTTTTTACTTTCTGTTACCATTGTGTTCATCTGGATCATTTTACATTCCCACCAGCAATGTACAAGGGGTCCAATTTCTCCACATCCTTTCCATATATGCTCTTTTTAATAAATTATTTCATAACTTTACCTCATAGTTATTATCAACTTTACATCATAGGAAAAAATAGTTGAATGAGAATTAAACAATTTATATAAGGCTCCAAATTTACAACTTCTGTTTGTCAATATGAATATCTATTAATATGAGCTAGTTACCAGTATATACATATTATTTGGTATTCTTTACATTAGCTGTTATTCCATACAGTAGATACCTTTTCTCATGTAATGGTTGTCATCATGCTGTGTATAGCAGTCTGTTTACCCATTTCTCCATTATGGCTTTTTCCAACTTTACTACAATAAACCACATGTTGCTATAAGCATCTCTGAACAAACTGTATTTTGGCAGGATTTAAATCTTTAATTTACTGGAAGTCTACCCTTGTCTCCAGATTTGCTAGGTTGGATTGTCATAATTTAATTTTATAATTCTTGTTAAAACTGCCTTCTGTGCAACAGTTATAGTAAAACCAGTAATGTAAGAGAGTACTTTTTTTCCTGCTCTGCCATAATGCATTCTCATCATCTAATTTTTACCAACTTAGCATGTGTGTGTATTTACTATGAAAGTACCTTTAAATTGTTTCATTTTCTTTAGTTGATAGAGAAACAGCAAACTTTTCACGTTCTGATTTTCTGCTTGCTTATATGTTTCTGTCAATTCCACTCAAATAAAGGACTGTTTAGTCCTCTATACTTCAGATATTTTGCCAGGTGTTACTAACAGGATACAAGTAAAACTGTATCTTTGCCCTCCAGGAACTTACAACTAATATGGACAGAGAAAAAAATACTCATATAACTAGAATAAAAGTTAAAGAAAGGTAAGTATCAAAAAATCACAAAGGATTACAGAAAATTCAAAGGGAGAAAATAATCTTTGGATGGATAGTTCAAGAAATGCTTCAGGGATGAATACTTGAGACTGCCGTTAAAGAATGGATATCGCAAATGGAGAAGAGAGGAAAGGAAGAGAAATAAGAATTTACTGATATGTAAGTAAAACCATAGAATCACAAACGTACATGCAAAGGAAGAGTGAAAATTCCAGTTTAACTGCACCTATGTGCTGGCAAATTTAGGTCCGTATTATGGTAGTCTTAAAAGCCAAGATACAGAAGTCTATCTTCATAACTTCGTAATCCACATTTGCTTACTGAAAACATTTGTACGGATTTAATAGTTTCCTTTCTCGAAGTTGAAATTAGCAATGAAGTAATAATGATAAATTTCTACAACATTACAGTTGCCCAAATGAGAAGTGACAGGGCTTCAACTAGGGTGACAGAAAGTACTGGGAACAGAAAAAAAGAGTCACTTATAGAGCCACTAAAGAGTTTGAATTTTTTTCTTTTTCAATGCAATTTTATTGAGATATATTCACATACCATACAATCATCACGAATGTACAATTGTTCACAGTATCATCATACAGTTGTGCATTCATCACCACAATCAATTTTTGAACATTCTCATTACTCCAAAATATAAAAATAAAAATGAAAATGAAAATAAAAATAAAAGTAAAAAGGAACACTTAAAACATCTCATACTCCTTTTCTCCCTCTATTCTTCATTTACTTTTTGTACCCCTTTTTTCTACTCATCTATCCATACACTGGATAAAGGGAGTGTGAGCCACAGCATTCTCACTATCACACAGTTACATCATATAAGCTGTACAGTTATACATGAATCAAGGATACTGAATTGTATTTTAATAGTTTCAGGTATTTCCTTCTAGCTACTCTAATACCCTAAAAACTAAAAAGGGATATCTATATAATGCATAAGAATAACCTCCAAAATGACCTCTCGACTCCACTTGAAATCTCTCAGCTACTGAAACTTTATTTTGTTCCACTTCTCTTTCCCCTTTTTCATCAAGAAGACTTTCTCAATCCCACTATGCCAGGTCCAGGCTCACCCCCGGGAGTCATGCCCCATGTTGCCAGGGAGATTTATACCACTGGGAGTCATGTCCCACGTAGGGGGGAGGGCAGTGAGTTTCCCTGCAGAGTTAGCTTAGAGAGAGGCCACATCTGAGCAACAAAAGAGGTTCTCTGAGGTGACTCTTAGGCACAGTTATAAGTAGGCTTAGCCTCTCCTTTGCAGTAACAAGCTTCATAAGGGCAAGCCCCAGGATTGAAGGCTTGGTCTGCTACAATGGTAGTCCACAATGCTTCTGAGAATATCAGGAATTCCCTAGGTGAGGAAGTTAAATATTTCCACATTTTTCCCCAGTCCCTCAAGGGGGCTTTGCAAATACTTTTTATTATCTGCCCAAATTACTCTGGGATGTATGGGGTTTTTACACTAATCTGTACAAACCAACCAGATCTCACCCCCTATTCAAGGTTCCATGTAATTATGGTGTTTGGAGAAATTGACCATACAATTTAAATTATATAGCGTGCTACAGAAAATATAGATTTTTGCACCAAATAAACATCTCTTCCTTTGGTCTTCTGTGTGAAGAAGAAACCAGACCTTTAGTCTGGTTTACCTTAGTTCTAATCAAGTCCATTTTCATTCATAACTCTAATTGAAGTCTAATCTCTTTTTCGGCTTCTTTAACATTTGCTGTATGGGGTAATACTGACATTCATAGCTGCTGAACTCTGGCTCCGAGTGTCAGATGTTATACAGATACCTGAAGTTCCAGGGACAGATCAGGTTATACACAAACAGCTCAGCATTTCATTATTTAGAGATAACCATCACAACTCATGAATAGATGTGACTGCTGTAAGAGCTTACAATCTAGGAACCTTTACTATAAGCCTTCCCTGATAACCTATGTTCTCAGATTCAATTCTCAGAGTTTGCACATTATAGTTAGTCCATATTAGTGAGGCATTATAATTTCTGTCTTCTCAATTCTGGCTTATTTCACTCAATGTACTGTCCCCAAGGTCCATTCACCTAAGTGAATATATCTCACAACTTCATTTCTTCTTGCCACTGCTCAGTATTCGATTGTATATACACACCACAGTTCATCATTCCACTTATCAGTTGATATACCCTTAGACCACCTCCCCATCCATTGTGAATAGTGAATATGGCTGCCATAAACACCAGTGTGCAATGACCGCTCATGTCCCTATTTTCAGTTCTTCCAAGTATACCCAATAATGAGGTTGCAGGACCATATGGCAACCCCATGTTTAGCTTCCTGTGGAACCACCACTGGGCTGTACCATTCTACCTCCCTACCAACAGGGAATAAGTACATCCTCTTTCCACATTTTCTCCAGCACTTGCATCCTTCTGTTTATTTTTTAAACAGTTTTACTCACATACTATACACTCCATCCTAAGTAAACAATCAATGACTCCTGGTATAATCACAAAATTATGCATTCACCACCATAATCTATATCAGGAAAAGGAGAAAACAAAATGAAGAATAAAAATATAAAAGATAGATGAAAAATAAAAATAAAATAAATACAATGAAAAGGTCAGACACCACCACCACCACCAGAAATCCCACAGTACTCCCTTATAACCCTTCTTACAGACGTTTAGCTTTGGTATATTGCCTTTGTTACAATTAATGGAAGCATCTTACAATGTTACCATTAACTATAGACTCTAGTTTGCACTGATTGTATTTTTCCCCTATGACATCCAATTTTCAACACCTTGCAATGTTGACATTCATTTGTTCTCCCTCATTTAAAAACATTCTTATATTTGGTCATTTAATCACCATCATTGACCACTCTAGGTTTCGCTAAGTTATACAATCCCAGTCTTTATCTCCTATCTTTCTTTCTGGTGTCATACATGTCCCTAGCCTTCCTCTTTCAACTGTACTCATGCTCATCTTTGTTCAGAGTACTTACAATATTGTGCTACCATCACACACTATTATGCCATCCATTCCATTTCTGGATCTAAAAGTCAATCCTGTTGAACCTTCTGTACTCCTTCAACATCAAATGCCTGATCTCTAACCTCTATTTATCTCCTGATAACCTGTGATCTCAACTCTCAAATTTCTCTCATCAATATTAGTCCATATTAGTGAGACCATACAGTATCTGTCCTTTTGTTTCTGGCTAATTTCACTCAACATAATGTCTACTGTCTACCATTTTGCCTTTTTGATTTTATATGTCCTATCTTATTTCTATCCTCCCCCTCTTTTCACCCTTACTGATATTGTTCATTTCCATACTCTTCTCCAAACTTCTCTCTCCTGTTTTTATCTTTCTACCTGTAGGTAGGTTCTCTTTAGTATTTCTTGTAGAGCAGGTATCTTGTTCACAAACTCTCTCACCAGTTTTTTTTTTTTTTTTGGCTGAAAATACTTTAAATTTTCCATCATTTTTGATGGACAGTTTTGCTAGATATAGAATTCTTGGTTGGCAGTTTTTCTCTTCCAGTATCTTAAATATATCATACCACTGCCTTCTCAGCTCCATGGTTTCTACTGAGAAATCCGCACATAGTCTTACCAAGTTTCCTTTGTTTATGATGGATCATTTTTCTCCTGCTGCTTTCAGAATTCTTTGTTTTTCACATTTGATAATCTGATTATTAAGTGTCTTGCAGTCAGTCTACTCAAATCTTTTCTGTTTGGATTTGTAATTTTATGTCTTTCATAAGAGATGGGAAATTTTCAGTGATTATTTTCTCCATCACTCTTTCTGCCCCTTTCCCCTTCTCCTCCTGGGACACCCATGACATGTATATTCATGTGCTTCATGTTGTCATTCAATTTCCTGAGACCCTGATCAGAATTTTCCATTCTTTTCCCTATCTGTTCTTTTGTGTGTAGGATTTCAGATGTCCTCTAGTCCATGAATCCTTTCTTCTGCCTCTTCAAATCTGCTGTTGTGTTTCTCCATTGTGTTTTTCATCTCTTCTTATAGTGCCTTTCATTCCCATAAGTTCTGCCATTGTTTTTCCAAACTTTCAAGTTCTTCTGTATGTTTGCCCAATATCTTCTGTATATCCTTCATTTCTTTTGCCATATCTTCCCTCAACATGTTAATTTGACTTCTGAATTGAATTAATGTATTTGTTTGAAGATCTTTAGTTGTTTCAACTCCTGTATCTCATTTGAAGTATAAGGTTTGTTCCTTTAACTGGGCCATATCTTTGTTTTTCCTAGAGTGATCCATAATTTTTTGTTGTATAGGCATCTGGTTTCTTTGATTACCCCAATCAGATTTTCCCAGACCAGATGGGCCCTGGTATCAGGAGGGTGTAATCTATATCAGGTTTACAGTTCTATGCTGTGATCTCAGCCATTCCACTCATTCCAGACTGGTGTACAACGCTGTCCAGTCACAGAAGTCCTCCTAATGTTGTTCCTGGCTATTTGCTAGTTGTTCTAGGGGACTAACTAAATTCCACACTTCCCTAGGCCACCATCTGGCCCTGCCTCTTCCAAGAGTTTGAATTTAATAGATTTGACAATTGACTGACTATAGGTATCAAAAGGAATCAAATTAGAATTCAAAGCCTAGATAACCAGGAAAGTATGGATCAATTAATGAAAGCAAGAAAAATGGAAGGAAGGAGAAGTACAGGCCAAGAAACAATAATTCTTCTTGAGAAATTGGCTTCAGGGTGCTGTCAGGACACTCAGGTGGAAATGTCTAAAATACAGCTGGAAATTGAGAGTCTGGGCTAGACATGAAAGAATAAATTTGTGGGTCATCTGTCTTCTTGTACAAAATATAAAAAAACTGATCATCGCACCAATCTTTTGTGTTTGTATAAATCTTTATTTTAGATGGCATGTGTTAATTAATTACGTTAGTCTTTGATAATTTTTCCCTAGCGTGTCCAATAAACTATCTGTCCCAGCCAGTAGTGGAATTCCTGGAATCACAGTTTCTCAACACATCTTTCTGGCTTGATATTTGCTTTCTTCTGCCTGCTCAACCAAGATATGGAAACAATCTTGCACGCCTAAGCTCTGTGCCAGGATAGGGTTTGTCTATCTTGTTTTTTGCTATATTCTCAGTGCAATACCCAAGGTACTCAATAATAATGTCACATGGGGTGCAAATCAGAAAGAATAAGCAATGATTTTAAATAACTCATACATATCTAATCTAATAAAAAATATGCTTAAATTAAACTCATATTTAATGGAAATGTATCACTGCCCAGTCACGTTTTGGCTTAATGTTTTAGTATGTGATCTGCACATTCTGTGCATATATTCATTTTAAAATACTTAGACTGTAACTTCTCAGAGTACATGAATGAGGTCTATGAATACTATATAATTATAATAACTAATATTTTTGTAACATAAAACTGATTAATAGTATTCTTGGTAGACATTTCCTACAGCATGTTTGAATATTTTCCTTTTATTAACTGAAAGATCATTCATAATTTTAAAAATAAGTCAATGTTGTGAAAACCTTGTGGATCACACTCCCTTTATCTAGTGTATGGATGGATGAGTAGGAAAATGGGGATAAAAACTAAATGACAAATAGGGTGGAATGGGGGGATGGTTTGGGTGTTCTTTTTTTACTTTTATTTTTTATTCTTATTCTGATTCTTTCTGATGTAAGGAAAATGTTCAGAAATAGATTGTGGTGATGAATGCATAACTATATGATCGTACTGTGAACAGTTAATTGTATACCATGGATGATTGTATGCTATATGAATATATTTCAATAAAACTGAATTAAAAAAATAAGTCAGTGATAGAGATGTGGTTTAAAGCACTATCTGAAAACAAAGTTTGACTTAGACAATTCCTTGTCAAGTTAAGAAGTCTTTTCCTAAGAAAGGTCACAGTATGTGTAAGCGGTCAGTTAGTACCTCAAGTCAATGACTTATGTAAATGGCTATAGTGTTAATAAAAATATTCTGGAAGCAGGGATGGATATCATTAGGGTGGTCATATAATTTATTGTCCAAACTGGGACACAAGTGGGCATGAAAGAGGGAAATATTCAAATTATGATGTGGCAACAGACATAAGCTGGAGTGTAAGGTCACCTTATTTCTAAGACATTGTGTTTTGGAAAAATGCATATGAAAAACAAACTGCAAAGAAAAAATATCTTTAGTTTTAACAGCATTTTAAGAATTGATGAGCACTTTGAATCCCGAGTTTTGCCCCGCATTCCCACTCCACTCCACTCTTGGGTCTCTCGTGGGAGTCATGGCTGCAGACCTGGAGGCAACCACAGATACTGCCCTTGCAGCTGGAGCTGGAGGGAAGGAAGCACGACTCTGGACTGCTGAACGCCTTTCTGAGGTCCTTCATGGAAAGCAGACACGATTCAGAATGGGAACGTAAAGCACAGACACAGTTCCTCAGTTTGAAACTACACGTAGTTACATAGAAGCTACACTTGAAGAGTTTCTGATCTGGAACTGTGACCACTCTAGTGTTTCCGGACCATTTAGAGATTATGATCTTTCCCAGTTCTGGGCTTATGCTGACTATACATCTTTTGTCCATCTATTTGAAGACAAGACAGATATATTTCAGGAAAATGAGGCACAAAGAGGTTAAGCAAACCTTGCCCAAGATTATATAACCAAGAAGAAGTAATCCAGATGGCCTGCCTCCCTACTTTGACTACTGCACAACATGCCAGCAAAAGGTCCAAATACATTCAGTTCTGAGGGGACTCTGCTCTAGCATTCATCAGATTGTGCTGAGTCTAGGCTCACTCTGCCTGGGATGAGACTCATGCTCTGACCCTATCAGTTGTTTCCCAGCCCAGTCCAGACTGCACTGGCAGACATGCAACCCATCCATTAAGTGTAAATATAAAAGACAGCCTTTTAGTAATGTGTCCCTGGAATTTTAATTGAGCCCTAGTAAAATCTGACATTTCTTTGTTAAATGAGATTTCATTAACTCATATTATGGCTATTGATTTTTTTGGATTAGAACAGATAAATCTGCTATGAACAACCAAGTCCATTAAGTTTATAACATCTCCTATCCCGAAGTTTTCTAGGCACTGAGCCTTCTTACATCATAGGTACCTAAGTTGTTGTTTTACTGTTACCACTATAATCCATGTAGCCACCAAGTCTTAATTGTTTTGAGTACTTAATTGTTTTGAGATTTCTTACATCTGTCATAAAATGGCGGGAAAACATTAAAATTAATAAATTTTAAAAATGTTAATTTGGTTAAAAATAAATACTAAACGGTTGCATGTTAACATAAGTATAATATTTTATGAAAAATATTTAGAATTTTTAAAAATTTAGTAAGAAGAGTAGCTTTGTTTTACATTTTTGTGAGTTTGGCTTAATAGAAGATAGCTGGATTCTCATATCTACTTCATTTAATCTGCTGCAATGTGTTGTATCATTTGAAGTATATGAAGAAAATCTTGCTTCACATAGAAATGCAGTTAAAAAAGGGAGGAGTATTTTACTAGCCCTTTTCAGATAAGTGTGGATATTCTTTTTGATACTATACCAAACTTGACAAGGGGTAGTTTTGTGAAGGTTGGTTAACTGCAGTATAGGGTCTGAAATCATATCAATGAACTCTTCACACTTTGTTACAATAAAATCCATTGTGTTTTGCACCTAGTGGATTTTACCCATGTATGATTTTGTAATGTCATTTACTGGCTATTTGGAAAATATGGTTCACTGAATTATGTAGATCTTCCAAATGCTGACACATTTCAAAATACTTCAGACATTTCAATGTAAAAATAAATCACATTTGTTAATATCATCACCCTTCTCATCAGAAAACTCTTCAAGTATAGTAAGTTAGTTTACTCTTATATTTCATGGTAGAAATGTTCCAAAGTAATTTTCCCTCAGTTCAAAATATTTTCTCATTTCCCTTGTGATGTTTTCTTTGACCTGTGGGTTGTTTAAATGTATATTATTTCATTTTCAAATATTTGGAGATTTTCCATCTATTGTTCCATTATTGATTTCTAATTAAATTCTGTTGTGTTCCAAAACTAAAAAAAAAAAAAAAAAAAAATTGATGAAGCTGAAGAACTATGCGTATTTTATGCCAATTCTAAGCACAAATTAATCATTAGGAGGCAGAAATCTGAATTCACATATATCTGAACTCACTCCCAATACAACCTATCAAATATGTTCCAGAAAGAGAGGAAACCATTTTCTTGAATATTACTGGTTTTAAAAATTCAAAATGCAACACTGGGATGATGAGAGGAGTTTTAGAACTATCACTGGTTCTGTCACATGCAGAACTCTGAACAATTTTAAAAGAACTTTAAAGTTAAGTATCTGTGTTGGAAAATATTGCACAATAGATTCTTTTGTTTTTTTAAAGAGCAAAATCCAAACAACTCCTGATTAAGATAAGGCCTATCCTTTATTTTCCATTTTTGTTTTCTATGCTCTTACTTCTCCTTCCATTTACCCTACCCACATTGCCTCCTACTCTGTCCTTACAGCAACTAAGCATGGAAAGCAGTGCTGTTCCAGACTCTTGTCTTTCACTGATTTTTTTAGTAACCCGCGCTTCAACTTGTGAGTGTTTCTCTGTCAGCAGCTGAGATGTACAGCAGGTATTTATTTCCTATGCAGCAACTCCCCAAACAGTCATCTATAAATCAGTCATAATTATAGAACTACAGCACTGCACTCTATATTGAGTGTTTTTATTGACTGTCTTCATCAAAACTTAAACTTAAATAGCATTAACAGTATGCTTAAGACTTGTGTATTTCTCTATAAGTTTGTCTTTAAAATTTTTCTTTTAAAAGGAAAAGAAAAAAGCACTGTAGAAAAATTTTGAACTTAGTTAATGATACACATGCTACAGTGTTAGAGATGAAATATTCTGATGTCTGCAACTTATTCTGAAATGCAAAAAAAAATGGTTTGGATGGATACATGGCAAAGTAGATGTATAATAAAGTAAACATAACAAAAATGGTAATGGCTATCAAATCTTGGTGGTGGGTTTATGGGTATACAGTGTATAATTCTTTTAACTTTTCTTTAAATTTGAAAATTTTCAGAACAAAATGTTGGGGAAATAATTCATATTAAAGTTCTATATTGTGAGGAGCTAAAAGAGAAAGTGAATAGAATGAAAAATCCACAAGCAGTGAATAGAGAAAAAAATAATGGGATTGGCAGATCTTAAACCAATGGTACAAATACAAATAAAAACATACTCATTTTTCTTACTGTTTTATTTTTTGTTCTTTTGTTTTTTGGATGTGTGTTTTTTAACCAAATTATGAGGCTAAGAAAAACATTTGACATCTTAGTGGTTATAGTATATTTAAAGTAGCACTAGATTAGTAGTCATTCAAAGTCACTCAGTGGTATTGAGGGGAATGAATTTAAACTTCTGTACTTCAAATCTATACCCTGGTAGATAATCCTCTTTATAGACTTACTTATGAATACCAATTGAAATTAAAAAACAAACACCATAATGCTATACAAACTGAGCCCAAAAATTTCAACACAGTTAAAAAAAAAAAATGCTGGTCTCATTACTATTATATTTAGGTCAGAAACTTTGACACAAACACTGACACTCAGAACCCAGCTCTTTGGCTCAATGACACGATTTAATGCCATAAGAACTTACATATTATCAGTTGTTTTCAAAATTCTCTCAAAAATAACAAGAGGTAAGGTTAATCAGGAGTGCTGCAATCCACTTGATATCCCACCAAAATGATGGTAAAGAAATAAAGAAGGTATAAACTGACAAGGGCAAATTGAATGGGAGAGTGGAAAAATGGACAACAGATTGAAACACATTCTTAGAAGATGGAGAGCAATGGAGGAGTAGGAGAGTAGCAGAGAAAGCTGTGTGGGTTGAAAGAAGGAAAGACATGTATATGCAACCCATGAGCCACATCTGACCCTCTGGGGGTGGATATAATCCTATCTTATGAATACACATTCCCTGCCAGCCTTGGTGGTGTTTCGAGAAACAAAGTATCTGGTGCATATATGGTAATTAATTAATAACTATTTATTAATTAACTATTTTATAAAGTAATACATGTTCAACATTTAAAAAGTCAAATAAGTTAGTACTATAAGGTATCTAATGAAAACGCCTCTTCTGCACTTCCAAATTGCCAATTTTGCTCTTCAAAGGCAATTATTTCTATTTTTTAGCTATATTTTCTATATTTACCTCCATATTTCTAAATATTATGTTTAAACAGATATGTCTCAATTTTAAAATTGGGATTGTTCCTTTCTTTTATGGAAAATAAGGCTTTAACTCCCTTATACCACATTCCGTTTCCACTTTCATATTCTCCCAAAGATTGTACTATTATTTTTGTTTAAATGTAGACTTAGTATTAATAGTATTACGACTACAGAAATATTGTTTCTTGCTGGCCGAGTAATGTAAAGAGGTAACTACCATCAAATCCACTTAAAAGAATAGGTCACACAATGGGGTTTTGTTCTACTTCTACTTCTCAGTTGAGTATGTATTGTCATCATCATCTTGCCCTTCCTCACCCTGCCCTACCTCCTCCTCTTCGTGGATTGCCTCAGAGAGACTGTGCTGAAGTAAAGAAGATTATAAGTTAAAGTCAAAAAACTGCTGCCCCAAATTAGGAAAGGTTTCTTAATTCAGAAAGAAAAAGCAAAAGAATTCTTCTGGACAGACCTATGGATAAAATTACATCTCTGATCCACAACTTTTCTCTTTATTCTCTTTCCAGAGTCATGGAAGTAACCTGTCATCAGTAAAATATACAAGTGTGAGTACCTGAAGATAACCATTTCACGCAGATCATTTTGTAGCATCAAATAATAGGGTGGACCATATTATCAATTCACAAATGAGAATACGGAAACTCAAGTGTTACTAAGTGACCTACCAGGTAAGAAGCAGAACTGGAATCTCAGTCTAAGTTTGCTCACCCTCAAAGCCCTGGCTCCTTCCATGTCATCAGGCTGTCTCCCACATGGATAATTTTCCCTCAGGAGTTTTTTTTTTTTTTTTTTTTTTTTACTTTCAAAAAGGCAGAAACAGATTTGGTGTTGAACATACAGACTTCATTAAGCAAGCATTGAAGATGTTTAAAAAGTAGTTACCCCTGCCCTTTGAGGGACTGGGGAAAAATGTGGAAGATTAAACTTCCCCACCTGGGGAATTGATAATCTCACAGGCATTGGGGACTATCAATTTACTAGGCCAAGCCCTCGATCTTGGGACTTGCCCTTACAAAAACAATTCCTGCAAAGGAGAAGCTAAGTCTACTTAAAATTATGCCTAAGAGTCACCTCCAGAGAACCTCTTTTGTTGCTCAGATGTGGCCTCTCTGTCAACTCTGCAAGGAAACTCACTGCCTCCCTCCCTACGTGGGACATGACTCCCAGGGGTATAAATCTCCCTGGCAACATGAAACATGATTTTTGGGGATGAGTCTGGACCCAGCATTGTGGGATTGAGAAAGTCTTCTTGATCAATAGGGGGAAGAGAAATGAAACAACATAAAGTTTCAGGGGCTGAAAGATTTCAAATGGAGACAGGAGGTCATTCTGGAAGTTATTCTTATGCATTATACAGATATTCCTTTTTAGTTTTTAGGGTATTAGAATAGCTTGAAGGAAATACTTGAAACTGTTGACCTGCACTCCAGTAGCCTTGATTCGGGGAGACAAGTGTATAACTATATAGTTTATACGGTGTGACCATGAGATTGAGAAAACCTTGTGGCTCACAATCCCTTTATCCAGTGTATGGACAGATGAGCAGAAAAATGGGGACAAAAAAAGTAAATGAATAATAGGGGGGGATGGGTTGTTTTGGGTTTCTTTTTTTATTTTTATTTTTCTCATTTTAATTTTTATTATTTTTTGGAGTAATGAAAATGTTCAAAAATTGATTGTGGTGATGAATGCACAACTATATGATGATACTGTGAACAACTGATTGTACACTTTGGATGACTGTATGGTTTGTGACTATATCTCAATAAAATTGTAAGGAAAAAACAATAACAACAAAAGCCAAAAACAAAGAAGTAGTTAATCCCACCTCTCTCCCTCTGCCTCACAAAACACTAGGTAGTTAATCTTGCTTGCAAGTAGCAAAAGGGAGGAAGATGAAAAATGTGGCCAGAGACTGGGGCCCAGACCTTCCCTAACAGATGGCACAGGATGGACGGACACAAAGTGAGGCTGAAACCCATCTTAAAAGCCCCCCAGGCTCTATACAAATGACTCTCTTCTAAGAGGGATGCTCCTTTCATCTTTGAAGAAACCAGAGCCTCAATCTTCTGACTCAAGAGTCCTGACTCTTAGCATTCCCTATGGCTAGGAGTGCATTCACTGAAGATACATAAATATGATTATATAAATACATATTCTAAGATGTATATAAATATGTATGTACATATGTGTATGGGGGTGAGGGAAACACATTTAAATTTTAATAAAAACACAGAGATGAAGCAAGAATTATGAATATTTGATTTACACCAAAAGTTTATTTCCTTTATATCTTAAATTGCCATTAATGTACACCATATGACCAAATTAAACTATTTAATTTTATCTTGGTTGCTGAACTAAATGCAAAATTACGACAAAACAATGAGGAAAAACAAGTATACTTTAATATACTCCATTACTTTCCTTTCTCTAACAGAGAACAGAAAGTTATGATAATAGCTCAAACAAAAGGTTATTTGAATAAGGTTTTTTCTGTAATGAAAAATAATTTCAAAATTCTTACCATCATGAATTTCATATGCCAAGCTAGTGATCTTCTGGGTAATTATCATCATTGGGCTGTGACAAAATAAAAAATATTTTAAAAGAAGAAATTTAAAACAATATTTATGAAATATGAAAACATTTATTCTGTCTAACTTGACTAAAAAATCCTGACATTTTTAACATAAAAAGGACCTCCAGGGGATATCAGAGATAACAAAGGGGCTACTGCATTTGGGGAAGGTATGGTAGATAGGGTATCTGGGCCTTCTCCCTTGCTCTCAAGATGGAAAAAGAAAAAGAAGCTCTACCCCTTCTGTAAGCTAGTCATGTAGTCTAAATTCCTCATTTTACGCATTATAAAAATGAGGCAGAGGTTCTAAGACCACACACACAAGACATTAGAAATAGACCCTGGAATCTGATTTTGACTTAGTACTTTCTTCAATATATGACCATGCTGCTTTTCAACTCAGCACTGGACTTAGAGGTAAATGAGTTGCCTGGGAAAAGGGGAATGCATAGAAAATTAATGGCATTTGGGAGAGAAATGTGAGAAGTATAAAACAAAACGGAATGAGAGAAACAGAGGAAAAAGCAAAAAGGCAGACGTCCATTTCCCTACTCTGCGGTTAGAGTTGGCTAGGTCATGTTCAGGGCCCCAGTCAATGAGACTAGATAAAGCATATACATCAAGCCATATTTCGTGTTGACAAGAAATGGCAATATGTTTTTTTCCCTTATTTTCTAATCTTTAATTGACAAGAGTACTTCGAAAGAAAAAAAATACATCTTCACAAGAAAACCACCAGGATACATTTTTCTCCTTTAACTACTGCATTAGCTTACAGACATTCATGTTAAAGAACAACAGACCTTCAGTTATTTATTTAATTTTTAGAATTGCAATAAAACCAGGGAAATCACATTTTGCCTACAGGTAGAAGGTAACCTCCGGATGCTGGGAGCATCACGCATCTCGGTTATTCCCCACTGCAGCGTGGGGCAGGCAGAATCATCCTGCTGTGCAGGTAAGGAAAGGGGTCCCGAAAGGCCAGTCACTAAACTGGGACCAGTAGGCCACAGGTTCAAATCCCAATTTGTCTAATTTTAACCTGGTGCTCTTCCACAAACCCACACTGCTCAGAGAATGAGATTACTTAGTGTCAACTGCTGCCTTTGACAAAGTATCGGGAACTTTAAACATGTAAGGAAATGTCGGGATTTGGCAACAAAGATTTGTTTTAAACATTCCTACCACTGGAAATTAAGATTCCCAGACTTGGGCTCTTCAGAACTTACTGCTCATGTCCTCACCTAACAGGTAAAATCTCATAACTATTATCAGATGACGATTGTTCTTAAACTGGAAGTACATAAGGGAAGAGATTTCTCTCAGGTTCCCTTAAAAATCAATCCTTGCATTCACACCACTCACTCTCAGGAAATTATTCCTCAGCCAACCTAACCCCCCAGTTGCTTGGAAGAACACCGGGTTGCCATTTCTGCTTTGTAAGATATTTTTCATGCCTTTGAGGATTATAAAAATGCCCCATAATTTCCATTTCCCTGGGGGAGGGAATCAAAATTTTTCTGACCCTGTCTCACAAATTCTAGTTCTCTTCACAGATTAGTTTACCAATGAATTATAAAACCTCCTTCAGTTCTAAATTCTAAGTCCCATAACAGAAACCACTGATAAAATAGTTAAGTATATTTTATCAACTCAGTGACATAACAAGCTGCTAAGTACACACATATGAGGTGTTAAAATATCCAGATACGTGCTTTATGGATGCACGCTCATATCGTACCCACTGGTGCCCTTCCACCCCGTGCAATGTCTATTCTACCAGGCGCCAAGGATGAGGATCTCGTATAAAAGTGAGCTGGGCCAAAATGATGAGCAGTGCATAGCTGCATTTTTGATTCCAAGAATTATGTTCCCTCACAGATATGGAAGGAAGGTACAGAACAGATTTGAATAGTCCAGAAGAAAAAAAAAGGAATAGCCCTCATTTAAAAAACAGTATCTACCTTAGCATATTCCAGTATCTTAAGATTTATCTAGATTATCCTCCTCTTTTATAATGCAAATACTTTCTGAAAGGGTTTCACCTCATTTAATATAAATTTATTTACTTAGGTAATCAGATCAATAAGTAGCTAAAATTAGGAAATGGGATCTCTGTTTAGAAGACATGAGAATTAATTTTCAAGTGGGGTGGACAGGAGTAGGGATGGTTGGAAGAAGGTTTAGAACAGAACAGGGAGAAGTGAAAAGTCAAACTTGATTATGCTGCAGCTTTGCCTGAGAAAAGAGGTAGCTGATAGGCCACAGAAAATTACTGCCATATATATTAATAGGTATTTGAGTTAAAAATAGCAGGTCACATTTAGAAGACTACTAGTTTCAACTTCCTTTTCTTCTGCAGACCACAACTGGAAAGGAGAGAGGAAGGGGGTGGTGGTGGTGGGATAGGGGACTAATCCATTCAACCCTGGGACTATATATAGTGTAATTATGCTGTGTCTATCCTTGTGTATCAAGTAATTCCTTTCTACCTAGTTTCTGTGCCTGGCACGAGTGGTCAAGAGGAGGATGCCGAGGGCTGGTAGAGATGCTTAAGGAACCAGATTCCTTCGTGGCTCTCATGCCCCTCCATCATGGTGTCCATCCTCCAGAAGAAAAGAGAGGGCCAGGGCAAGGGCAAATGGGGCATACCAGCTGAGTCTGCCCCCTTCAAAGGGCTTTCCTGGAAACTCCAGCCAGCACCTCAGCTTACAGTCAAGTGCAAGTATCCTTCCTCTCCCAAATCCCTTTGGTTCCTACATTTGGATAAGAGTTCAGATAGCAGTTTCAGATAGTTACTACATTATCTGAACATATTTGATTCCTGGGTTTCGACTAGCAAATAGACTATTTGGCTCCTGAGTTATGAGAGCAAAAGTTTGGATACAAACAGAAGCCCCTATTTTAATAGGCACCACTGCCCTATAAGTGGGTGAAAGGCAGAATACATGCTGGGTAGGCACTGAGCACTGTATTCCAGAAATTAATCCCCGATACATGCTGTCTATTACAACTTCTTCACTTGAAGAAGCTATCTAAAGTTGTAAAATCACAACTGTTTTTTAAAAATTCCACTAAAGTTATAATAAGCATGCGAGTAGGTTTGCTAAGAATAATTCACCCTATATGAAATATACATATAAATCAAGCACACCTGTAAAATATAAAGAATTTCAGTACTTGGATATAATATAAAAATACTTTAATACACATAATCCTCCAAGTAGAAGTACAAACCAATCTTCCACTCTGCTAGTTTTCCCAACTGGATGGACAATTAGGTTTTGCTCGGTTTTTAGCCATAAGATATATACCCACATTTATTTTTAATTATTTAATATTAAAGGTTACTTTAATGAATCCCCTCTGGAAATAGTCTCAAAGGTAACAATTCAAAAGTTTCATATGATTTTAGAGGGATATATTAATTTATCAATTGCTCTGCTACTATCAGGAACACTGACAAAAGAAATATAACTGGCATAAAATGAGTACTCAAAAAACAGGTATCATCAATTAACTTTCTATTTGGATTGGTCTAACTCCCAAATAATATAGTATCTTACTTTTATAGTTCTAGTATTCTCTTGAAATAACTTGCTTTAGTCGAGTAAATTTTTAAATTGTAGCACAGAAAAATCTGGTAATTTAGCAAATATCAAAAAGAACCGCTTTTTGTAAAAGTTAAATATATTAACTCTTTATGTACAACTAGGGCATGTAAAACTATTTCAAGTACTGTGATACTCTGATACCTACCCTAGTTTGATACTCATTTTCACTTACCTTTTTTCTCTTCCTCTACCAGAGCTCGCATTTAATTTTTGTATCGAATTTTTTGGCATAGATTTATATGATTTTTACAGAGATTCTATCTAGTATAGAAAATCCTATTTCCTAGTCAATTTATCAAATATCAGAATGTCTGACTTGGTCAGTTTTAGTTAAACAATGCCAATGGAATATTATTTAAAGGAAAACAAAGAGCCCTAGACTTCAATTCATAGCTAAAATGCTATTTTAACACAAATTCTTATTTGAGAACTAATATAAAAAGACTGATTTTGACAAGTTACACTAGTTAATGAATTTCACAGTAGACAGGGTGGCAAATCCTAATATGTTCAACTATTTCACTATGTCTAAATATTTTTTCCATTTATTATTAGCTAAAATTTAACAAATGTTTTGGAACAAGAATAATCTTCATGAAAACATAAATGTATCATGCTATGCCCTTGCTTGAAATCCTTCACGAACTTTTCAGTGCACTTAGATTAAATCCAACTCTCCCCAAAGTCTCTAAAGGCTCTGCATGATCTCCCAATCCCACAATTTGTCACTCTCTCTCACCCACTAGACACCAGCCACACAGTTCTTCCTTTGTTTTTTGAATTCCAATTCTTTCCCTACCTAGACTTTCCAAATGTTGCTCTCTCCACTTGGCCTGCTCTTCCTGGTACTGCTTTGCAAGGAGAGCTTGTCCGCCTTCTCTAAGTCCCAATCTAAAAGTCATTTGCACAAGAGGCCCCAGACAACTCGATCTCAAGTAGCTTCCCACTTCCCAAATGCGCATGCACTCACACATACACAGACACAGCCTTCATTTCAGCTCAGCTTCTTGTTTGTTTCCTTCAAGCTACTTTTCACATTCGTAATCATTTTATTTGTTAAATCACAGTGGTGTTTTAAAATGTGTCTTTCCTTTTTAGAAAGTCCATGAAGCAAGAAACCTAACAGTCTTGTTCACCATTGACTCTCTAGCATGTAGCACAGTGCCCAGCAGAAAATATGTGCTAAACAAGTGTTTTTTAAAAATATCTAAGTGTCTGGTCAAGTTCTATTACTCCTTCTGTACCTGCCTATCTGCCCATTTTTGTAATTATATGTTTATCTTCGTTTCACCACAAACAGCAGGAGCACTGCCGTATTTATCTCTGTACCTGCAGTATCTGGCACATAATACTGGCATATCTACTTTTATTGTGCTTTGCTTTATTGCACTTCACACAACATTGTATGCTACTGAGAAATCTTTTCTAAAGGAAAGGTCAATCAATTGGGCAAACTTCACTGTCGTCTTATTTTAAGAAATTGCCACAGCCACCCCAGCCTTCAGCAACCATCACCCGTATCAGTCATCAAAAGCGAGGTGAGACCCTCCACCAGTGAAAAGACTGCAACTTGCTAAAGGCTCAGATGATGGTTAGCATTTTTTAGCAATAAAATATTTTTAATTAAGGTATGGGCCGTGTTTTTCTAGACCTAATGCTATTGCACACTTAATAGACTACAGAATAGTGTAAACGTAACTTTTATATACACTGGGAAACCAAACAATTTGTGTGACTCGCTTCATTACAATGGTCTAGAACTGGTCCTGCCGTATCTCCGAGGTATGCCCGTACATGCTCAAAGTACTGCCTGATGCACAGAATGTTTTATCATCTTTTTGATTCTCTTATTAGTGGTCATTAGCCATTGTAGATACCCTTCAGTTTCAAATGGATGGTAGGTTTTCTCCCTCTGGTTTGACCTGTAACCAGGGAGGAAGTGAATGTGAGGGCAGAATGACACGAAAACAAAATTATTACAAAGTGACTATAAGTAACTATATTATAAGTGAAAGTAAGAAAGTGTTACAGAGAAAAGTTCAGAAAGGAATAAAAAGATTAAAGAGAGCTCAGAAAGGAAAACGGGAGGGAACCATGAAAATGAGTTCAACGGAGAGCATGTGCAGGACTGGGAGACAGACTGCTGGGAAAGAAGGAAAGCTCACCCTTGTTCTGTCAGAACCTGGCATATGGAAAAAACACTTACGAAGGAAAACAATCCAACTTTCTCAAAGAGATTAAGGGCAGTGTAGTTTTCTTAACAGTATTTTGTTCATAAATACCTATTTCAGGGATAACTGGAGTGACTCACAGTTGTTTCACTTACACCTTTATTGACATTTTAAAACTACTTGTTGACTTTGCATCTACTGGAATCTCTAGTATCTAATCACTTCCCAGGTCCTAGGAAAGTCTATGATAAATTGACATAAAATCAGAATGAACTTCCTGTTTCTCTAGGGTGGAGGCTGGGAGGTGTAGATGGAAGGAAGGGGAAGCAGTTGGGTTCAGAACTTCCACTGAGCGAGGTCAGGGCCTTTCCCTTATATATGACTATATCACTACATCTAAAGTGGAACTACAGATATCTTCTACCAATGGCTGCCTGCTAAGAATGTGTAAAGACACAGAATCTAACTGTTCAAACTAAATACTTCAACTGATGGAACAGTTTCAGCTAATATACAAAAATTCTCATCTAAGGTAAAGAACTAAAAAAGTGCTGTGGAGAAAAGTGAAACAGGGTAAGAGGAATAGGGAGTACCAGGATATAAGTGAGAACTGGCCTCAGCCCAAAAGTGACATCTAAATAGAGAACTAAAGTCAGGGAGCAAAAATGTGGATGCCTGGGGGAAGATATTCCCGACAAAGAGAACAGCAAGTTCAACAGTCCTTAGATAGAAGTGTCACTAACATGTTTGAAGAGCAGTGAAGAGGCTAGTGTGACTGAAGTGAACAGGCAAAGAGGACAGGGGCAGAAGGTGAAGACACAGGTAGCAGGCGGTCTGATCTAACAGGCTTTTGTAGGATGCTGAGGATACTGGCTTTAATGTGAGTGATATGGGAAACTACTACTGGCGGGTTTTAGGCAGAGAAGTAACGTGCTTTTAAACGGACATGTTCTGTGCAAAAAAAAAAAACCCGTGGGGTGCGAGGAATGAGGAGAAGGAAGCTAACAGTGGGCAGGAGAGGATGGCAGATCCACCAGGGCCACAGCAGCACAGGTGGTCAGAAGTGAGCCTAGGGATGTTGTGAAGGGAAAGACAGCTGCATGAGACAGTGATTTGATGGTGGGTTAGATGCAGGGTTCGGGACCTAATGCCACCAAAGTTTTTGACCAGAGCAAACAAGTAGGATGCAGCTGATTGAGGAGAAATGTAGGGGGCAGGCAAAGAAATCAGGAATTCAGTTTTACGCAAGCTCACTTTCTGGTGCCTACTGGACATCCAGAATAGGTTGTTGGATATAGGAGTCAGAAAACTCAATTTAAATCCTGACTCAAGCACTTATCAATTGTTTAAGAATAGGGAGTTAATTAACCTTTAACTGTAGTTTACTTACCTATGAAATGAAGATAATGCTACTATGTGCATGAAATAAAATGGCAATATGACTAATACCTTAACAAGTACCTGCAACTTAGCAGAAGTTTGATAAAAACGAGTTCCTTTCTCCTCATATTCATATCTTCATTTAATAAACACTGAAATTGCTACTAAACGTAAGGCACTAAAGGGATACAATAATTAATTGGAAATCACTGTTTCTGAATAAACTTTCTCTGCAGAAGAGGACATTAGCAGTCATGTGAATAACTATATAAAAAAAGTGAAGTATCAAATGAGCTATTGAAGTAAATGTGTAGAGAGATGGGAGATAACGTCACCCTGAGAGAACTGAGGAGAAAACATCTCAAATAAGAGTTATCTAACCTGGGCCTTATGATTGGGGAGCTTTGGGCATGTAGATATGGTTGGGAAGGGCATCCAAGCAGAGGGAATAGCATGAACAGAAGTACAAAGAGAAAAGAGCAGTTACATATGGCTGCAGTGTGAGACTGCAGAGGAAGAAAGAATGGGTGAGACAAGGCTGACAAGCTAGTCAGAAGACACCCTGTAGAGGGCTTTGGAAGACAGGAAAAAGGAAAGATTTTCTTTTAGAACCTTAAGAAAACACTGCATATTTTTGATAAATATTATTATGCCAAACTGCTTTGTAAAAATGTATGTAATCAGGGGAAAAGGCCTGGGTAAGGAAAGGAGCAGACAAATCAATGTAATAGATTCATGTCTGTTTAATCGTGGTAACTTGAACTACACTAGCAGTAGCCAGAAACAACGGTTCTTCTAACCAAATGTAGGTCAAGGTGCTGGAGACATTCCCGCAAAAAGAAACAGGATAAACGGAACACTAGTGTTTAGAGGGCAGATGAATAATTTACATCAACCCTATTTACAACAGTTCCTGGGCAAAATGTGAGAAAAGGATTACAAAGAGCACTAAGGAGCAATCTATGACTCATTTCATGGAGCACAAAAAGATGTCTAAAATTAGACTACTGGCTTGAAAAAGACTTTCCAAAAAGGCATGATGAAAATGACATTCACACCTGTAGCTCTGTAGACTGAATAGTGTATCACTTTTTATGCTTGTAAGGACTGCTACTTACAAAAGTAACCAGCTCAGCCTCTAACCACATAGGAAAATGCACAGCACATGCTCAAAAACCTCAGTTGAATGAATACATGCACGAGACCAGGAATAAAACATTTACTGAATCATAAAAGTAATAAAATGTCTCATACTATCTGGTAAATTCTTGTATTTATTCATGATTTGAATGGAAAATTATTTCACATCTGTCTTTTTTGGTAGATACATTAAGCTATCCCCTAGGCACCACAAAAATCAACTTATTTTAATCAGGATTCATTACCTCCCCACCAAAAAAATCTGTCAATGCTTCCATCTAAAATTTATCTATCTTTACATATGGGGCAAGAATTTACCTTTCGTATTTCTTTCTGAATGTCCCAATTGTCCCAATACCATTCACTGAATACCTGAGTCAGGCTTTACCCCAGTGATCAATAATCCCACCATTATTATTCTGTATATTTATTTCCCAGAGATCCCTGGTCTGTTTCTAGGTCTTCTGTTCTGGTTCCCTTGGTTTGTCTACTCCTATGTCAATCCCATAATACTTTAATGACTACTGCTTACAGAAAGTATGTTTTTATATTGAATTCACTATTCTCAAACATTTATTGTTCTAGAGAAACTTTTCAATCAGATTGTCTAATTCCCCTCAAAACCCCAACCTGAACTGCATCATACGTACATATTAATTTGAGGGGAATGAATATCTTTACAATACAAGATTCTACTATCCAAATAAACAGAATGTTTCTCTAGTTAGTCTTCTTTTATGTCCCATAGTAAAGTTTTATAGTTTTCTACATAGTGGTCCTGTACATTTCTTTTTACATGTTTTCCAAGATGTTACATACTTTTTACTTCCTTTGAAACTGGGACCCATTTTCTACTATGTGTTCTAACTGGTTATTGCTAATACAAAGGAATGCTATTTAATTTTTTATATTTCTGTTGTATCCAGTTCTAATGTGTCATGAGAAGGAACAACTTCAGTACTTATCCATCTTTCTGAAAATAAAAACTTCTACTGAGAGGTGAGCTCCTTTTATCTAATCAATATTTTAAATGTATCCTGAACCTAACTGAACAATTTATATAAATGTGTAATATCAGTTTTCCACACCTTGTGCAAGTAAAGTGGTCTCATATCAAAAAAGATTTCATGGTGATTCCTTAGCAAGAGATTTGTGCTTTCTGGTTCAAAGCAATGGGCCAGCTCAACAAAAAGGGATGAACCACTTTAACAATTTTGAATAGCCATGGTATCGACCCTACTTGCTGCAGTTAGGATCTTTTCAGCCCATGTCATAACACACTCAAGGGTTCCAAATACCTGAATATTCATCAAGGAAGAGCCTGCTCTCTGTCTGTCTGTCTGTCTCTCTCTCCCTCTCTCTCTCTCTCGTGCCCTTAAAAAAAAAAGCCCTTCAGCTTAACTGCTATGAGAGTCTCCTTCAGTTAATTCCACACTGTATCCAAGCTTTATTAGTTCACTAATAACAGTCAAATGTTTTCTTCTAATGGGTAAAAATTGTACTTTTAACCTGGGAGTTTGGTAACCATGTTGTGCACCTCTTCTTAAAAGTGCTATGTTGAATGACATCATCAACACAGTGACTAAGACATCCCTTGGAAAAGTCTCCACTCACAAACAACTAATAAAAAGACAAATCCCACTTGCTCAGAACTCTGCATGACAATAGAGACTGGAGAACTTCACCAACGCCAATTTGGAAAAAAAAAAAAAAAAAAGGAAAAAACACCAAAAAAGGTAGAAGATCCACAACCTGGACATGCCAGTTTGGACCCCTGCCCCTGACTCAGTCCTGCACAGCTTAGAGTGGCACAAAGACAGCATGGCCTGGCACGTCCTGTGCGGATGCAGACCACAGAGCCACGTACGGCAGGGAGTTAAGAGCCCTGTGCACTCCATGCCCAGGGACGTAAGTCCACAGAGACTCAGTGTCTGACCAGCACATACAAACAAAAAGGCTCCCAGAAAATAAAAGAGACTACAGCAGAACTGTGGGCAAGGGGTTCACACATGAAGAGCACACTCTGACTGCTGGACCACCTAAATGAAAAAATGGACCTTTTTTTAGATGGACCCAATCTGGCTCCCCAAGGCAGGATACCCTAACAAGGAAGAAACCGAAGGCAGAAAAGCCTCACGGAAAAAAAGGGGAGGGTGGAAACTGAACTGCTGGAATGCATGATGGGCTCCAGAATTAGAAACTGAAGGAGGGAGAGAAGTTAAACAAATCATAGGAGCTGGGGAGAAAATTCTGCACAAAAACAAACAGAAAAAAATCAGGATTCTTAGAGAAGGAATGGTAGAAAGGAAGTTTCCTCCTAGAGGCTGAAAAACTACACACAAAAGGGCAATCTTAAAATGTGTACTGCACATACAGGGAGAGAATCAGGTGCAGAAGACCTGAGAAAATCTGACAGTTAAAACATGGGCTACTCTAAAGGTTCAGTGTAAGTTGGACCAAACGTCAAAGAGCCTTAACACCATAGTCAACCTACAATAAAACCCAAGACAAAAGGGAGATACTGACCTTCAGAGTTAACATATCAAAATAATCAGATGCCTAGACATCAGCAAAACTTACAAGCCCTACTAAGAAACAGGAAGATATGGCTCAGAGGGAACAAATTAAAACTTATGAGGAGACACAGACTTTGGAACAACTAATCACAAGAAGTTCAAATAAATCTCTTAATTCAAGGAGATGAAGGAAAATATGATAGGAATAAACTAATTGTGGATACAGAGCAAAAGGATACTAAGAAGATAATGTATGAGAATAAAGAAGAATTAGAAAGTTTAAAAAGAAACATAACAAAAATTATGGGGAAGAAAGGCACAAAAGGAGAGATTGAAAATATAATAGCGGCATACAAAAGCAGATTAAAATAGGCAGAAGAAAGAATCAGTGAACCAGAAGACAGGGTAATTGAAATCATACAGTCAGAAGAACACAGAGAAAAGAACAGAAAAAAATGAGCAGTGTCTTGGATTTGAGTCACAACACAAAATGCATAAACCTATGCTTCACAGGTGTTCCTGAAGGACATGAGAAGGGAAAAAGAGAAGAAAAAATATTTGAGGAAATAATGGGCAAAAGTATCCAACTCACATAAAAAACCATAAATACACGTGCCCAAAAAGCACAACTTACTCCAAATAGAAAAAATGCTAATAGACCTACTGCAAGACACATACTAATCAAGATGTCATATGCCAAAGACAAAGAAAGAATTCTGAAAGCGGCAAGAGAAAAGTGATTCATCACATACAAGGCATCCTCTGTAAGACTAGGTGCCAACTTCTAATCAGAAACCATGGAGAAGAGAAGGCGGTGGTAGGATATACTTAAGGTACTGAAAGAAAAAACTGCCAGCTCCATATTCTTTATCCAGCAAAAATGTCCTTTAAAATAAGAGAGGGTTTAAAAACATTCACAGATAAATGGAAACTGAAAGAGTTAATATCAACAAAAGACCTACCCTACTAAAAGTACTGAAGGGAGTTCTGTAGGTTGAAAAGAAGACAGGAGAGAGTGGCTTGGAGTAATGTGAAAAAGTGAAGACCTTCAGTAAGGGTAATGGAAAGGGTAAATGCAAAATCCAGTAGTACCATATCCTCAATATACAACTCCACTCTTTAATTCATTTAAGAATCAGAATCCAATTGAACAAGAAAAAGGCATATTTACTGATAAAGGACATGCAAAATATAAAGAGGTAAAGTGGGACAAAAACAACATAAGAGGGATACAGAAGCAGAGAAGGTGTGTGCTATTGAAGGCAAGTTGGTATTTTTTCAAATTAGTAGATTATAACATAGGTTGTATCTATGGGAATCACAAAGAGGGTATTTAAAATATATACAGAAAGAGAAATGAGAAAGGGATCTGTCAGATACACCACAGAAGAACAACTATACAGAAAAGGACATTGCAGTAAACTACAAAACATTCCTAAAAGAAATCAAAGACAACCTAAATAAATGGAAAGATATTCTGTGTTCATGAATTGGAAGACTGAATATCACTAAGATATCAATTATACCTAAAATGATTTACAGATTCAACACAATCCCAATCAAAATTCTAACAACCTACTTCACAGAAATGGAAAAGTAAGCATCAAATTGGTTTGGAAGAGTAAGGGGGTTGAATAGCCAAAAACATCTTGAAAAAAAGAAAGAAGTTGGAGGAATCATACTACCTGACATTAAAACTTATTACAAAGCAACAGTGGTCAAAACAGCATGGTACGGCCACAAGGATAAATATATAGACCAATGGAACTGAACTGAAAGTTCAGAAATAGATCCTCACATCTACAGCCAACTGAATTTTGACAAGGCTGCCAAGACCACTCAATTGGGAAAGATTAGTCTCTTCAACAAATGGTGCTGGGAGAACTGGATGTCCATATGCAAAAGAATGAAGGAAGACCCCTATCTCACACCAAATACAAAAATTAACTCCAAATGGATCAAAGACCTAAATGTAAAAGCCAGGACTATAAAACTCCTAGAAGAAAATGTACGGAAACACTTTGAGGATCTTGTGTTAGGCAATGGTTTCTTGGACTTTACACCCAAAGCACAGGCAACAAAAGAAAAAAAATAAAAGGGAACCTCATCAAAATAAAAAACCTTTGGGCCTTAAAGGACTTTATCATGAAAATGAAAAGACAACCTAGTTAATGGGAGAAAATATTTGGAAACTACATATCCAATAAAGGTTTAATATCCAGAAAAAATAAAGAAATCCTACAACTCAACAATAAAAAGACAAACAACCCAATTTAAAAATAGGCAAAAGACTTGAATAGACATTTCTCCAAAGAGGATATACAAATGGCCCAAAAGCACATGAGAAGATGCTCAACATCATTAGCCACAAAGGAAAGGCAAATCAAAATCACAATAAGATACCATTTCACACCCACTCGAATAACTACTATAAAAAACCCTGGGACATTACAAATGTTGGAGAGGATGCAGAGAAACAGGAACACTCATTTATTGCTGGTGGGAATGTAAAATGGTACAGCCACTGTGGAAGACAGATTGGCAGTTCTTCAGGATGTTAAATATAGAATTACCATATGACCCAGAAATCCTGCTACTAGATATATACGCAGTAGAATTGAAAGCAGGGACTTGAACAGAGATTTTCACACCAATGTTCATAGCAGCATTATGCACAATTGCCAAAAAGAAGGAAGCAACCCAAGTGTCCATCAATTGAGGAATGGATAAATAAAATATGGTATATACAAACAATGCAGTATTATTCAGCTCGGTAAAGGAATGAAGTTCTGATGCATGCAACAACATGGATGAACCTTGAAGACATCATGTTGAGTGAAATAAGCCAGACACAAAAAGAGAAGTATTGTATGACCTCATTGATATGAAAGAAATAGAATAAGCAAATTCACAGAATCAGAATCTGAAGTAGAGGTTACCAGGAACCAGGACGGGCTTAGGAAATGGGGAGTTAATGCTTGACTTGCACAGAGTTTCTATTTGGATTGACTGTAAAGTTCTGGTAATGGATGGTGGTGATGTCAGCACAACACTATGTAGGTAATTAACAGCACTAAATTACATATCTGTATGTAGTTAAAAGGGGGATATTTTAAAGTTGTAAATATGTTACTAGAATAAAAATTTTTAAAAAACCATAGGATTGTACAACACAAATGGTGAACCCTATTGTAAATTACAGGGAAAAAAAGGGCTATGTTGTGTTTCTTCTGTACAGTTAAACATTTTAAATTAAAATTTAAATATTTACTTACAAGTTTAGACTCTCCTTTGTGGTAATGAGCTTCATAAGGGTAAGTCCCATGCTCGAGGGCTCAGCACATCAAACCGCCAGTCCCAATGTTTGTGACAACATCAACACCAGTCCAGGTGAGGATGTCCAACACATCCGCACCTTCCCCCAGATCCTCGGGGCTGGGGAGGGGGAGGCTGTAAATATATTTTTTATTATCTGCCCAAATCACTCTAGGATGTGTCACTATTTCACTCCAGCCTATACTAACCTACTGTATCTCACTTCCTATTCAAAGTTCCATGCAATTGTGGTGTTTGAACAAATTGACTGTAGAGCAGTACCGTTTAGAAAATTTAGATCCTGTACCAAATAGATATCTCTTCCCTTGGTCTCATATGAAAGCTGAAGTTTTAAAACACAATCAGTTTCAACCTTTACCCTTTGGCCTGGCTTGCCCTGGTCTTAACCAGACCTGCTTCATTCATATCACTAATTGAAGTCTGGGCTCTTTTTCAGCTTTTTTTTTTTTTTTTTTTTTGACAGTGGCTGTATGCACTAATACTGACATTCATATCTGCCAAGCTCTGGCTCTGAGTTTCAGGTGTCTCAGAGATATGCATTGTTCCAGAGACCAATCAGGTTATACGCTAGGGGATCAGCATCTCAAAGTTTAGAGATAGGCCTTACAATTCAGGGATAGAGTTAACTGCTGTAAGAGCTTACAATCTAGGGACTATTACAATTATTGTGTCCACGTTAGGCTATGTTCTAAGATTCAATTCTGAGTTTACACATTGTAGTTAGTCCATATTGGTGAGGCATCATCCCTCTCACCATGTTTTCTCCAACACTTTTACTCCTATATGTATATTTTCCTACAATTTCATAGAGTTACGTTCACATACCATACATTTACCCACAGTGTACAATCAGTTGTTCATGGTATCATCATAAAGTTGGTGCCTAAGAGTCTCCCCCTGAGTACCTCTTTGTTGCTCAGATGTGGCCCTCTCTCTCTCTAACTGAGCCATCTCGACAGGTGAACTCGTTGCCCTCCCCACTACGTGGGACCCGACTCCCAGGGGTGTAAATCTCCCTGGCAACGCAGAGTATGACTCTCAGGGATGAATGTGGACCCAGCATCGTGGGACTGAGAGTATCTTCTTGACCAAAAGGGGGATGCAAAATGAGACAAAATAGTTTCAGTGGCTGAGAGATTCCAAATGGAGTCGAGAGGTCACTCTGGTGGATGTTCTTATGCACTATACAGATAACACCTCTTAGGCTTTAATGTATTGGAATAGCTAGAAGTAAATACCTGAGACTACCAAACTCCATCCCAGCAGTCTGGACTCCTGAAGACAATTATATAATAGTGTAGATTACAGGGGATGACAGTGTGATTGTGAAGACCTTGTGGATCACATCCCCTTTATCTAGTGTATGGATGAGTGGAGGAATGGGGATAAAAACTAAAGGACAAGTGGGGTGGGATGGGGGGATGATTTGGGTGTTCTTTTTTCACTTTTATTTTTTATTCTTGTTCTGGTTCTTTCTGATGTAAGGAAAATGTTCAGAGATAGATTGTGGTGATGAACGCATAACTATGTTATACTGTGGACAGTGGATTGTATATCATGGATGATTGTATGGTGTGTGAATGTATTTCGATAAAACTGAATTTAATTTAAAAAAAAATTTTTAAAGGCTCAAGGAATGCCTCGACCCCACCCCCTTGAGCATTCTGTGAATTCTTCCTCTTGTCAGGGTTAGACCCTCTTCTCTGTGCCATGTTGTGGTGGTTTCAAACTGTATGTATCCCAGAATTGTGTTCTTAAAGCTAATCCATTCCTGTGGGTATAAATCTATTGCAAGTAAGACATTTTGATGAGGTTATTACTTTAGTTAAGTAACTGAAGAGGTTACTTCTTAATCCTCTTAATGGAGTCCGTTATAGATGGGGTGAATACATAGAAAGAGAGAGAGAAAGCCACAGAAGCAAGAAACTGAAAGCAAAGAAACCCAGAAGAGAAGGGAGAGACCAGCAGATGCCGCCATGTGCCTTGCCGTGTGGCAGAGGAATGAAGGATTGCTGGCAGCCGGTCATTTGGAAGAAAGAATTGCCTGACGATGCCCTGATTTGGACTTTTTCTCAGCCTAAAAACTGTAAGCTTGTAAGCTAATAAATTTTCTTTGTTAAAAAAAAAAAAAAAAATTAAATATTTAAACAAAATTTAAAATTTCAACAAAATTCCTGAAACCATGCCATATAAAATTGTTTCTCAACATACATTTTGCTCTTAATGTAAACTGTCCTCTAATTCGGGGCCATGTAACTGGCCTTGATGAATATACAACACAAGCAGAAGTGGTAACTAGGCATGCTCCCATGAACTTAATGAAGAGGATTACAAAGCCCGTGAGGAGAGTGGAGCTACCAGGAAGGATCCTGATTGCCCCAGATGACTGTGTGGAGCAGAGGCTCCCTCCTACATGGACTGAAATCTGAGTGAGAAATAAACTTACTATACTATGCTAAACCACTGAAATTATGTTATTTTAACAACACTTAGCCTATCTGTGACTAATATAGGGAGAGATGTGAGACAAAGGGCTTGCGAGTGACAAGAACTTGGAATAACAGATGAGGGAAATAAAAAAGGAAATGACTAAGACAAAATGGAGGGAGAAGTCATGAGGGTCCAGCAAAGGCTGGGCCACAAAAATCCATATGGGCTCCAAACCACACAACTGTATAATAAATTCTACTTGGTTATGTTAAACTACTTTTTAAATCCGATGATTGAAAAAATAAAAAGTGAAAATATTTTAAATGAAATATCATGTGGACTCTCCAAATATAAATATAAACCAGAGAAATGGAGCAGGTGTGGAGGGCCTGGAGCCGCTGCTGCTGGCTCCTTGGGCACCAGCAGCAGGACCCTGGGACGTCAGTGTGAAGATTCGTGATTTTACAATATTAACTTTTCGTTGCTAATGTTAACATTCTGTTAGCAACATTCATAAACTAAATTAGTCAAGAGTATTCTTTCTATTTCTATTTTATACTAAATGCTTAATTTATTTCTCATTTACTATAATGCAATTATTCAAAGCTATGAATTGCTCTCTCAGCACAGCCTTGCCCGCATTACTCAGGTTTTTCTATGTTGTGTTGTTTGCTGTTTTTTCCCAATTTTTCACACATTTTTAACTTTCTTCTTTACTAAAGTATTATCAATCCAATAAGTACTTATTTAATGTCACTGTGTGCTAAGCACTAAGTCTATAACGATGAAAAAGACCAATGTGGTTGCTGTCCTCAGGACGATTAAATTTTCTAAGTGATTTTTATTCTTTTAAACAACTAATTCCTATTTTCATTATACTATGATTACAATATGTAACCTGAGTTACTTATTCAAATTTAATAAGATTTTCACAGTGGCCCAATATATCCACTGATTCTGCTCATTTGCACATCTTCATTAAGAAAACCTTTATTCATAAGCCCAATTACCAGCATCTATTTTTTCTGCCTTCTCACTATACTTCTCAACTCTATCCCATAAATTACTAATTTGACTAACTCATTTTTTGATTCAATCTAATTTCATTCAAACCTATTTTTAAATGTTTAATAAATATAAAATCCACTCTAATCTCATCAGACAGAAAACAGTATTTCATCTTCTAAAACTCCCTTGTTTCACAGGAGTGATTTTTCTCTGAGCTCGTATACCTTTGGAGTATTCATCTTGTTGAAAAATTTTTTTCCCCAGAAATGTAATGATTTATTTTGTTTTAGTTTTTTTCCCTCTCCAATTTACTTATCATTAAATTGGATTTACCAGACATAATATATGATATCCAGATGACCCAACACTAACTTAAAAGCAGGTCTTCTATATCTTGCTCAATAGAGAAAGCCACCCAGGCCTGACACAAAGAATACAGAAGTTTACCTTCAACTTCCTCACCTGGTACCAGAGTGCTAAATGTCCCTTTATAAAGACGGTAAACAAGTTAGTTCCTAGGGGCTTGCATTGACTGCATTTATCTCATAACAGGAATTTAATCCGTTCTGTTACAGAGCAAAGAAACCCATCTAGTACAAGAGACAGAACAAACCCCCTTTGAAGGATAAAAGCCAGAAGTTATTTATACTACTAATTTAAATATTGATATGAGAATGCAGACCATTCCACAGAAGTGAAATGCATACAAGTAAAATACATGCTCAAGTGTTCAGGAAATTCATACTGACAAAGCTAGCCCAAAGACCTTGGGGTGCTGAGAAGCAAGAACAAGCGATCAGATCTTATATAGAAACTGTAGAATGACTGTACTTAAGGGGTTCTAGAGAAACAAGAAAGGGTGGCAAGGATGTACACTCAAGGCTGGGCCTGATATACAATCATCACACATGACTATAGAAATTCCTAACAGAATTAGAAAATGCTTTTAATATCAGAAATGTACTAAAACTAATTTAATTGCTATGAATTTAGTAATTTTATATATGTAAACTTAATAAAAAACTTACTTTTTTATACAAACTTAAAAAAAACTTAAAAAAAATTTTGGGGGGACTTGTATAGCACTACAAAAAGAGCGCTTTACAAGAAGAAAAATTCTAAATTCAAAAAGGACTTTTCACTAAGATGTTTAGTAATAATTTCTCATTTGAACTACTAAATGCAACTATGTTTTGTCTTTTAACCACCAAGTTAGAATAGATAAAGCAGGTGACTGAATCAACGCTTTAATCTTACCCTGAAAAATCAGCAGAGTATTGTCCATAATCAAAGATATAGACTCTAGTAATTTGGCACACTGTGAGGTATCCCAAAGCAAACACAAAACAATATCTGGAAAACAAAAATAAGCTACATTAGTGAAAATTAAATACAAAATTCATTTTATTAAAGAATACATTTTAAAGTAATTTATTAACTAGATAATATGGTCCAAAAATTAAATATTACTAGATTTACTCCACAAATAGTTTCTTCTTCAATAAATTATAAAAACTGTTTTGTAACATCTGTTTCAGTTTACTTAAATTTTGGTAAGTGCATTTAATTACTGCTTTTTTCACTTTTTCCTTCTGAAAGACCTCCAAACACCATATAATATATTTGAAAGTCAAGCTCACAATACATTAAACAATTCTTAATAGGATTTCTAAAACTTGTCATCAAGAGTCTAAAACCGCACATCCTTAGGGTGAATCAGGTGGCACTTAATCACATCTTATAGGCATGAACATTTAGTGATTTCCACAGACTTAAAATGCTTGGGATAGAGAATTACAATAATTAAAAACATAAAGTAAGGGCACAAGAATTTACATATCAATAGATGAAAACAGTAACCTAGAAAGAGATTCTAGAATATATAACACTGCAGAGGATGAAGGCTGCAATGCAAATTAGTGGGGAAAGGATGGATTATCACCTAATTAGTTAACAATTCTGGATGGATTAAAGAATTAAATATAAAATATAAAAGCATAACAAATAGGAAAGTGGATAAGCATTTAAATGATCTCAAATTGGGGAAGGACTTTCCGAACATACATAAAATAGAAGAAATCAAAGGAAAAACAATACACTTGGCTAAATTTAAAACCTTAAACTTCTGCATGTAGGCAATCTAAGTGGTTATATTGAAGAATTCTTGCAAACTTTCAAGAAACAGGTAATTCTGATCTATTTTAATTATTCTCGATCAATGAAAGAGGAAAGCTTCATAACTGAAATTCTTTACAAAGTTAATATATTCCTGAGGTTGATGTCTGACAAAGATAGCACACATGCACACTCGCACACAAACTTAATAAATCAAACATACTATTATCCAAATATCATGTGGCAGACTGTATTTTCCAAAGATGGCTACAACAGTATTTCCTACCTCCCCCTCAAGAGGAGGAGCCTACTTCTCCACCCCTTTGAATCTGGACTGACCCTCTAATTGCCCTGACCAACAGATTACGGCAGAAGCAATGCTGTGTTAGTTCCAAAGTAGCCCATAATTTGCCTGGCAGTTTCTACTTCCTCCCTTTTGTAAGCTGATTGTCACGAAAGAAGTATAGCTATCCTGAGACCACCACATACAGATGCTCTGGGGCAGGAGATACCACGTAGAGACAGAAAGAGAGAAGGAAGGAAGGAGAGAGGGAGACAGACAGACATGCCAAGGAGCACCAAGGTGTTAGACATGTGAGTGAAGAATCTGATGTTGTATGAAACAGAGGTATCTATGCAATTCAACCCTTCCTGAAGCAACATGTCTCATTTGAGGGAGCCCCAATGAGATTAAGTGCCAATTTCTCGTGAGAAACCAGGGAGGCAAAAAGGCAGTGGAATGACATATTTAAAGTGCTGAAAGCAAAACACTGCCAACTGAGAATTTCATATGTGGCAAAACTTTCAAAAATGAGGGAGAGATCAGGACATTTCCAGATAAACAGAAGCAGAAGAAGTTCATCACCACTGACCAGCCCTATAAGAGATGCTAAGGCGAGTTCTGCAGGTTGAATGGTAAGGACAAAAGATCAAAGCCACGTGAAGAAATAAAAATCACGGGTAAGGGTAAGGGTAATGATGTGGAAATCATTACCAGTACTACTGTATTTTTTATCTGTAACTCTACTTTTTATTTCCTACCAGATCTAAAAGGCAAATACATAAAATGTATAGATAAATCTATGGTCTTAGACATAACAATGTATAAAGATATAATTTCTAAGAAGCAGAACAAAAAGCAAATGAGAGTGTTACAGAATTAGGGTGTTAAATTTGAGAACCATGATAACTACAAAGAAAATACTGGAGAACACTGACACAAAAATTAGAGTACAGGTTGCCACAGGAGAGGGTTAAAGGGAATAGGAGTTAATGCAAAATGGGTATAGGGTTTCTCTTTGGGGAGATGGGAAAGTTTCAGTATGGAAGGTGATGAGGGTACTGGCAACAAAGCGAAGGTGATTAATCTTACTGAATGGTATGTTTGGGAGAGGTTGGGATGGGAAAGCCTCATCCATACTAGACCTGACTTAGATAATAAGATGAAAACCTCCAGCGTAATGCCATAATGAGATAAGATTTGGGGGATCTTGGGAGGAAATAAGTGTATTCTGTATGCAGGAAGAAAGTAAATTCTGGCACCCAGAGGACAGATTATCTCCCGATTGCTTATGTCAATCAACAACCCTCCTTGCTGTGCAGGTAGCTCTTCACATCAAGAGTTGAAATCTAATTCTCCTCCCCTTGAATCTGAGCTGGATTTAGTAACTTGGTCAACCCATAGAATGTAGTGGAAGCTTCTTGAAGTTTCCTTCAAGGTGAGATCATAAGAAGTCCTGCTGCCTCCGCCTGGCTTTCCTGGAATGCTATTCCGGCATGCTATCCTGGAGCCCAGCCATGTGTGACAAGTCCAAGCCCACCTGGAGAGGCATCAGGTAATCACTTCAGCCAACAACCCTGACAGCCAGCATCAACCTCCAGCCACACGAGCGAACCATCCTGGATGCCACACACAGCCAAGTTCCCAAAGGATTGCAGCCTCAGCCAACATTTGATAACAAGTGCATTAGAGACTTCAAGAGGGAACTGTCTAGCCGAGTCCAGTCAACCCACAGAAACACGAGAAACAATAACAATGTATTAAGCTACTGAGTTTCAGGGTAGTTTATCATGCTGATATAGATAACTGGAATAAATCCTTAATAAAACACTAAACCTACTAGTAATTTAAAAGAATAAAACATTCCAATCAAGTAGGGTTTATTTCATAAATGCAAGTATAATTCAGTAGAGGAAGACTAGTAATATCTACCTTCATGGTGATGGATCAAAGGAAGAAAAGGTGTTATGGGTAGACGCATAGAAAGGCATTTAGTAAAATTCAATGATGTTTCCATGTTTTCAAAAAAATACCTCATTAAACTAAGCAGAAGTAATACCTCCTTAACATTAAAAAAATCTGATTAACAAAATATTCAGTATTTTGTCAGCCTTTGTAGAACAGTAATTCATGGGGGAAACATGAAAGTTTTGAAGCGGAAAAAAAAGAGTGTAGTATGGCATTAATGTACTTTTAGACTTATTTTGAAAATTCAAATAGCACTAATGCCCATTCTCCTCAAATTAATTTCTCAATTTAATACCATAATCCCAATCCAAATCTTAACAATATTTTTAGTGGAATATGACTAGCTAATTTTCAAGATCTTCTGGAAAACTAAATAAATATATGATGAGGAGGACTTGCTCCATCCTAGCAGATAACAGAATATGCCCCAGTGATTTATAATGTAGCAGTGTTTCAGGAATAGGTCAAAAGATTAACTGGAGGAGAAAGTTCTTTTCACTGTGACCTGAAATTTGTATTATAAAGTTGGCATATAAAATTAGTGGGAGAAGGATGAATTAGTCAGTAAATGAGGCCAAAAAAATTTGTTACCGTTTGTAAATAGTTTCCCAGTTCACAACACATACATATGCATAAAAATCCAGGCAGATTATTAAAAGAAAAAAATATAAAAATATGACCATAAAAAGTACTAAATAAAATTACTAAAATAAAATACAAGAGAAGACCTTTAAAATCCCGGAGTGGGGAAACCTTCATAAATACAACATACATCATAAATGCCATGAAGACAAAGGATGGAAAATATTTATTATGTAAACATTAGAAATTTCTATATGATAGATGGTGAAAAATGAAGAGCAAGTAACAAAAGCATTTACTACCTATGGTAGGTTAATATTCCTAATAAACAAAGAAATTCCACAAATCAAAAAGAAAAGGATTACGAATACAAGTAAAAAATGGATGAGAATATAAATGTACAAATTACAGAAGAAAAAAATAACAGCCAATTCATTTTAGAAAATGAATGAGAACCATCAGGAGATAATAATCAGGAAATACATACTAGAATGATAATATCCGTCCAACATAAGACTGGCAAAAGCTTATAAGTAGATAATATCTAAGTTGGTTAAGGAAAACAGATACCCTCAAAAACAGTCGGTAAGGATGAAATTTTAAACAGCTTTATTTGGGTGGGTGATCTTGCAGTATACTTCAGAATTTGTACATAGTCTTCATTTGCCAATTTAACTTATAGGAGTCTATCCTTAAAAAAAAAAACCCACTTACATACATGCACAAGGATACGTATACAGATACTCACTAAAGTACTGTATTTAAAGATGAAAATGGAAAACCAACTAAATGCCTCTCAAAATGATATTAAAATAAATGGAAAAATTTAAATAGAAAGCCATACCATGGAACAGTATGGTACTGTTTAAAAATGAGAGATCTATATGTAAACACATTCAAAGACAGTGTTAAGTGTTGGAAAGGCAAGCTAAGAAAACAGTATGTTTAAAATGCAATTCCACTTTAGGAATAAAAAGTACTATATAGATATACACATACACACAAACACGTTTGTATGTAAATAAACAGATATTTGTTTATCACAGAGAAAGTTCTAAAACAAAACTCGAGCTGATTCACTCCATACCCATTTCCATCTCCATTCTCCCTTGCTTTCCTCTATTATAGAAGCAGAAAAGCTAAATATTCAATTTTCCTGCCTGTCTTGCAATTAGAGGTAGCCACAAGACACAGATCTTGCCAATGAGATGTATACAGAAGTCTGCTGAGAGGGGTCCTGGGAAAGGTTTAGATCTGGCATTAGCAGGGAGGTTCTACATCTAGTCACGGCCAGTGTGGTCTTTTCTCTCTTTTGCCATTCTTTCTGCCTTGAATATGGATCTGACGGCTGTTGCAGCAACCATCTTGCAACCATGAAGTTAACAAGCCAACAGGCTAAGGATAGTACAGCAGAATACAAGAAGAAACATGATTCTTTAACGACATCGTTGAGCTGCTACAGTGGCTCTGGTCAACTTAACTCCAGAAAGAATCACAGAGCTAGATCTTTTTCCCTATCTGCAACTGAATGGATAGGGAAGGGTGATGAGGGAAGCCTTCAATTTTTCAAATTCATGCATCAGACACGGGAAGCAGATCTATAAGCCAATACATGCACTATATTACAGTTAAGGGCTATGCTCAATGTATGAGTTTCACTGAATGTTCAAACAGAATGATATACGTGCAGATATAATTGAAACAGACCTCACCAAGATTTAAATAATGGCTTCAATACTTTTAGCATTCCTTTCTGTGTGTTCTTCAAAAAGTAGTGTAATTTCTGAGCCCTGGTTCTCTCACTAATAAAATGTATATACTACCTATACTCACCAAATGATTCTAAGGATTAAATGAGATAATGTGGGTTAGATGCTCCCATAAGATGCCTGGCATACAGTGGACATCCAAGATTTTTATGCTGACGAGTTATTCTGGCAGACACAACCAATAGCCTATCCCACATTCACTGCCCACTTCTGGATGAAGAATTCCAATTCTGTTAGTTGTCCAGCTGTCAAGAAAGGTGATTCTATTCCCAGCTAAGGTGAAAACGCTGACTATTCTAAATCAATCACAGTGACCCCATCCTCCTGGAAACTGACTAGTTTATGGGTAGAGATAAAACTCGTGCTTGGTCAATGAAACATGGCAGAGAGGATCTGGAAAGGCTTCTCTCATTCTTACTGTCACACGTGCTTTTGTCATGTCTGTAAGTGCAGCAGCCATCAGGAGCTAACTGAGGAGCTAGCCTAGGGACAAAGGCAACATGCTGAGAATGGCAAATAGAAAGTTAAAGAGAACTTGGGCTTTCGATGCCTTCATCAAAACTGAGCTGCTGAATAAACCAACATGAGTTGTCTTGCCACATTATTTCTTGCTTTGAGAGGGAACAATTTCTATAAGGTTTATACCATTACACCAGGATGAGTTGTGATTTCTATTCATTGTAGCCTAAAGTGGCAAACAGCTATTATTAAATATCAAAATTAAATAAGCATATGAAGATTCCCAGAACACAATATTTTCTTATTCATTAAGATTTAAATGTTGATTACTACCTCCTTACAGAAAGTGAAATCACATATAAAATATCTGTTCATTTAGGTATTAGATCCACAGTGGAAATTGTTCAGTGAAAAACAAAGTGTTCAGGGACTCGGGGAATAAGTGAATTAGAAATAAATGCTGAAGAAAGCTGAGAAGGCATTCTTCCCAAACAAGAAAGTAAACAGGCAACATCACCAAACGGTTCAAAATCTTCATAAGAATAAATACAAAAACTAACAAATGAGTGTTTGTTTTAATATGCTGAAATAAAATTAAACTTTTCCCTTTCCAAGGTTCTCAAGCTTAGACATTGGTTATAGCCCAACTTCTGGAAACACATGTGCACATCTGAAGACAAACTTAGTTTTTCCTTATTTTGCCCCTTCTTTATATATTTTCACTGACCCTGTGTGTTTATATACTCTGGTTTTAAAAATTATTATTATTTTTAATTAGAGACGTTACAGGTTTACAGAAAAGTTATGTAAAAAATACAGCGTTCCTATATATCCCCCTATTGTTCACACTTTGCATTAGTGCAGTATACCTTTGTTACAAATGTTAAGAAGTACCATTAACTACAGTACATAGTTTACATTAGTTGTATTTTTCCCATATATCATCCTGTTATTAAAACCTTGTATTCTTGTACATTTGTTATAATTCATGAAAGATCATTCTTATATTTGTACTATTAATCCCAATCCACCATCCACAAGTGATCACTATGCTATACAATCCCATGCTTTATCTTCTAATTTTCATTCTAGCAACACATAGGACCCCAAACTTCCCCTTTTAACTTCATTCACATATAAAATTCAGCGCTGTGAATTACACTCGCAATAGTGTGCTACCATCACCACACAAACTAAACAACCTAAACAGAAATTCTGTACAAATTAAGCATCAGATCCACATTCCTCTACACCTAATCTATCCCCTGGTAACCCATATTCTAAATTCAAAATTTATGAGTTTTCTTATAATTATTTCATATCAGTGAGATCATACAATATTTGTCCTTTTGTGTCTGGCTTATTTCACTCAACATAGTGCCCTCAATGTTCATTCATGTTCTTGCAGGCAACAGGACTTCATTCCTTTGACAGTTGAAAAGTATTTCATCAGATGCATATACCGCATTTTATTTATCCATTCAACAGCTGACAGACACTTGGGGTGCTTCCAACTTTTGGCAATTGTGAATAATGCTATGAACATTGGTGTGCAGATCTCTGTTGAGTCCGTTTTCAATTCTACTGGTTACGTACTTGTTAGCGAGATTGCCAGGTCATATGGTAATTCTATACTTAGCATTCTAAGGAAAACTGCCAATTTGTCTTCCACAGTGGCTGCACCATTTTACATTCTCCCAGCAACGAATAAGTGTTCCTATTTTTCCATATCCTCTCCAACACTTGTAATTTTCTGCTCTTTTAGTAGTAGCCCTGCTAGTGGGTGAGAAATGATACCTCACTGTGATTTGGATTTGCATTTCCCTAGCAGCTAGTGCTGCTCAGCATCTTTTCATGTGCTTTCTGGCCATTTTTTATCCTCTTTGGAGAAATGTCTATTTAAGTGTTTTGCTCATTTTTAAACTGGGTTGTTTATCTTTTTACTGTTGATTTGTAAGATTTCTTTATATATTCTAGAAAATTAAACCTTTAATCAAAAATGTGGTTTCCAAGTATTTTCTCCCAATGAGTAGCTTGCCTTTTCACTTTCATGACAAAGTCCTTTGATGCAAAAAAGTATTCAATTAGGATGAAGTTCCATTTATCTATTTTTTTCTTCTGTTGCTTGTACTTTGGGTGAAAAGTCTGAAAAACCATTGCCTAACCCAAAATCTTGAAGATGCTTCCCTACGTTTTCTTCTAGGAGTTTTACAGTTCTGGCTCTTATATTTAGGTCTTGATCCATTTTGAGTTAATTTTTGTACGTGGTGTGAGATATGGGTCCTTTTTCATTCTTTTGCATATAAATATCCAATTCTCCCAGCACCATTTGCTGAAAAGACTATACTTTCCCAACTGAGTGGACTTGGCAGCCTTCTCAAAAATCAATTAGCTACATACTCCCTTTATCCAATGTACGGACAGATGAGTAGAAAATAGGGAAACACTAAGAGTCTCCTCCTGAATGCCTCTTTGTTGCTCAGATGTGGCCCTCTCTCTCTGGCTAAGCCAACTTGAAAGGTGAAATCACTGCCCTCCCCCCTACGTGGGATCAGACACCCAGGGAAGTGAATCTCCCTGGCAACGTGGAATATGACTCCCGGGGAGGAATGTAGACCCGGCATCGTGGGATGGAGAACATCTTCTTGACCAAAAGGGGGATGTGAAAGGAAATGAAATAAGCTTCAGTGGCAGAGAGATTCCAAAACGAGCCGAGTGATCACTCTGGTGGGCACTCTTACGCACACTTTAGGCAACCTTTTTTAGGTTCTAAAGAATTGGGGTAGCTGGTGGTGGATACCTGAAACTATTAAACTACAACCCAGAACCCATGAATCTCGAAGACAGTTGTATAAAAATGTAGCTTATGAGGGGTGACAGTGGGATTGGGAATGCCATAAGGACCAAACTCCACTTTGTCTAGTTTATGGATCGATGTGTAGAAAAGTAGGGGAAGCAAACAAACAGACAAAGGTACCTAGTGTTCTTTTTTACTTCAATTGCTCTTTTTCACTCTAATTATTATTCTTGTTATTTTTGTGTGTGTGCTAATGAAGGTGTCAGGGATTGATTTAGGTGATGAATGTACAACTATGTAATGGTACTGTAAACAATCGAAAGTACAATTTGTTTTGTATGACTGCGTGGTATGTGAATATATCTCAATAAAATGATGATTAAAAAAAAAAAAAAAAAGAAAATAGGGAAACAAAAAGTAAATGAATAATAGGGCAGGAAAAGAGCATGAGATGTTTTAGGCATTCTTTTATACTTTCATTTTTTGGAGTAATGAAAATATTCAAAAAATTGATTGTGGTGATGAATGTACAACTGTATGATGATACTGTGAACAACTGACTGTACACTTTGGATGACTGTATGGTATGTGAATATATCTCAATTAAATTGCATTTAAAAAAAAAGTTAAAAAAAATCAATTAGCCATAAGTGTTAGGGTCTATTTCTGAATTCTCAATCCAATTCCACTGATCAATCTATTTAACCTTGTATCAGTACAATGCTGTTTTCACCACTGCAGCTCTGTAATAATACTTTAAACTCAAGTGTGAATCCTCCAACTCCATTCTTCTTTCTCAAGATGGTTTTGGCTATTCAGGGCCCCTTAATCTTCCATATAAATTTGATACTTGGCTTTTCCATTTCTGCAAAGTAGGCTTTTGGAAATTTGGGATAGTGTTGCATCCATAAATTATTTGGGGTAGAAATGACATCTTAATGATATTTAGTCTTCCAATCCATGAATATGGGAATATACTTCCATTTATTTAGTTCTTCTTTGATTTCTTTTAACAATGCTTTGTAGTTTTCTATGTACAAGTCTCTTTATACCCTTGGTTAAATTTACTCCTAGATATTTGATTAGTTGCTTTCATAAATGGAATTTTTTCTTGATTTCCTTCTCAGATTGATCATTACGAGTGTATCCGAACAATATAATTGCACTTTTTGTGCAACTGTTTCACCTCCAGAAGAGAGCTTCCTTTCTTCTATTCCTTCTCTGGGAATCTTAATCTGTTCTGTTTTTGTGCAGACTTTTCCCCCCAGTTATGATATTTGTTTAAATTTCTCTCCCTCACTCAGCACCCCATTTTCCTTACACTTTTCAATTCTGGGACCATCCTACCTTACAGTAGTTCAGTTTAACTCCACCCCACCCCCTTTTTTTTTCTGTGAGACTTTTCTGCCTCCGATCTCTTCCCCTTTAGGATATATCCCAACCCTGGGAAAGAGATAGGGTCAATTCAGAAAGCTGGGTCCCTTTAGAACAGTTCATTTTGCTTTTTTAGGTGGTCCAGCCAACTGAAACTGGACTGAGTGTGGGCACAACAGTTCCTGCCAGCATTTCTATCGTGGTCTCTTTCTCTTTCCCTCCCTGGAGGCCCTTTTGTATGCAGCACTTCTCAGCAGCTTGTGTTCCATTCTGGGTCTGGGCAGACTTAGGTCTCTATGCCTGGATATGCAGGAGTTCTAACTCACTGCTGTGAGTCATCCTGCAGTTTCTGTCCACTGTGGGGGTGCCCTGGGCCATGCTGCCTCTGAGCAACTGCCCAGCTGCAGAGGACTAAGTGTGGGGAGGGGAATACAATCCAGCTGGGGGTGCAGGATGGAATTTTCCTAACCGATATTTTTCTATTTCTCTGATTCAGCATTTGTGGAGTCCTACTCTGGTTTCCATTGTCCTCCAGAGTTCTAAGCAAGTAGGAATTGTCGTTTTAGTCACTAAATCTCTGGGGAGGCTTTTTCAGAGGATGTCTTACATCACATGTCGCCATGTTGATGATGTCACTCTATACTGCTCTGTTTGACAGTATTTTATTTTTAAGTTGTTTTTAAAAATTATATAGAAATGCAAAGACAACAGATTAGCCAAAACATTTCTGTGGGAAAAAAATAAAACAAAGAAACTTACACTATCTGATTTCAAGACTAAGTATAAAATTTCAGTAATCAGGACATTATGGTACTGGCATAAAGTTAGACACAAAGATCAAAGAATGGAATAGAGTCCAGAAATAAAGTTACACAAATATATTGAACTGATTTTTGACAAGAGTCAAGGCAATTCAATGCCGAAAAGACTGTCTGCATGATACACAGTGCTAGGATAAATGATCATATGTATACATAAATAAATGAACTTCAACCCTTACCTCACAGCATGTACAAAAATTAACTCAAAACAGATCAAGACCTAAACATAAAAACAGAAACTATAAAACCTCCAGAAGAAAATAGGAAAAAATATTTATTCTTAACCTTGGAATAGGTAGATTTCTTAGAAAGGACACAAAAAGCTCTAAACCATAATATTAAAAGTTGGTTGAGTTCATCAAAATTTTAAAGTTTTGCTCTTCAAAAGACACCAGTAAGAAGACAAAAAGATAAGTCATAGATTGGGAGAAAATATTCACAATTCATATATCTGAGAAAGGACTTATATAAAGACTATAGAAAGAACTTTTACAACTCAGCAATAATAAAACCCAATAAAAAACAGTCTGGAGATCTGAACAGACACGTCCCAGAAGATTTCATACAATCTTCTTTGCAGATTCCTTCTCATCTTGGGGCACTGGGATTAAGTTCTCTTTTCTTCTGCATTTACATGCATTTCAAGAGGATTTCATCCAGTCCCATGGTTTTTAAATAGCTACTGTATACTAATATCTCCACCAGATCCTATACCTCTAGCCTAGACACAATCTCCTGAGCTCCAAACTCAAATAACCTAGTTACTCAACATTTCTACCTGGTTGGCTAATGAGCATCTCGAACCATGTTCAAAACAGAAATCCTGATCCACCAAAACTACCTTTTCCCCAGTCTTCTCTTAGCAATGGCACATCTTTCTCCCAGTTTCTTTGCCCAAAAAAACTAAAGTCATTTTTGATATACCTATGACTCACATCCCACATCCAAATCCAACATTAAGTTCTCTTCACACTATTTTCAAAATATACCCTAAATTGAGCAATTCCCACCACTTCTTCCTACTACTTCCAAGCCAGACTACTGAAATAGTGTCCTGACTCAGCACTCTTTTTCTACTGTCACTTCCCCATACAGTCTATTATTCACATAGCATCCAGAGTGCTCAAAACTTCCCAGTGGCTATCCATCACAGAATAAAATCCAATCTGCTGAACTGGGCCTTAACTACAACACTGGACGCCTGCTTGTCTTGTTCATCTCCCTTCGACATATTCATTTCCCTCCACCATTTCGCAACTTGTTCACTATGCTCCAGCAGCCCTGGCCTTCTTGTTGGTTCCTCAAGCCATTGAATCAGATGATGCATTCTTCATCTATGCTTTCAATCTACGCCCACTTACCCCTCACCCCAAACTAAAGTCCTTGCAATCATGAGAAAATCCTTCAGTTAACTCCACCACTTTTTCTAGTCAAAACCAATTTCCTTCCTTCTGCTTTAAAATCCTGTTTAAAAGTAGTCAGTAACTGTTTGTTTTTTGTCTGACTTCATCTCCAGCATGGCTCCTAAATCTCCTACAGTATAGCTTCCGCTGGAGGCTCTCTTGTCTGCCTAACTCACTCTACTTGTCTTTTATTTCATCACAATCACAAGTTTAACTCTATGCTTCAATCTTATCAAATTACTCCTTGCTCCTCAACACACCCTGTACTTTCACGCTCAATGGTTTACTTCTGCTTTATTATCTCTGAATACTACTCTCTTCTCATTTCCACCTTCAAAATTCTCATCTTTTAGTTCTACCTCAAATCCCTATCAATCAACAAAGCCCGAGCTGATCCTCAAACATTAATTTCTCCTTCATATGCATTCCCACAGTACTTCATTTATGTCTGTTTTCCTTAGTAACATGTTCCTTCAAAAACTTGTTGACCTAGGAACTAATTTAAAAAAAAAAACAAAAAACAAAACCAAGACATCAAGTCCTTTCTTTGTTTCTTAAGGCTGAATGACAATGCATTTACATGGAATTTTTATTTTGAGTATAACTAAGGAACCCAGAATTATTATAGGTTGATGAAAATCATAACACTACGGGAGCTTAGAGAAAAGCCTGGCAATGCTCAAAGCACTTAAAACACATACACAGCAAATCCTCCAGCAATTTGGGGGAAAGACAAGTTGGTCTTACCATGAGTATTGCCTCAAGCTGGTCAAGATTTTCCAAGTTCGTGCTATTTTTGCATTAATGAATTTGCTGAAATAGGACTCTATTTCACTTTAGTTTTATCCTTGTGTACTATAATTGGTTCTTACTAAACCATTCTGATTTTTATTTTGTTCCTTTCGCTTTCTTCTCCCTCTTCTGTTTTGGACTGGGAAGGAGAAATAATGAGACAGACAGACAGAAGGTAAGCTCAGGTCAAAACTATTTGAAAGGGGGGAAGGGCAAGATGGCAGCATAGAGAGGAGTGGAATTTAGTTAGTCCCCTGGAGGAACTAATAAACAACCAGGAACAACTAGTAAATAATCTGGAATAACTGCTGGGGGACAACCTGACTGTCAACACATCATACACCAATCTGGATTGGGTGGAATGCCTGAGATCACAGCATAAAATCTGTCAGTAAAAACAGCAGAACTGCGCCGAGATCCAGCTCCCCCCATGGCAGGGTGAGCTGCGTAACCTTGTTGTAGAAGAAAGCAGCAGCCCCAGAGCAAGTGAATATAACCCAGCCCAGCTCCAACAGGGGTTTTGATTAACAAATGTAGACAGCTGAATACAACCTACAAACATCGACAACCCCCCTAACAAGCAGACAGAGGCTTTTGGTGATGGCTGACCTTAAAGAGCCAGAAAATGCCTGTGCCCCAGGAAAGGGAGCCCAGAAGACCAGGTGCTTTCTCTGATGGGTGAAATTGGGGGTGGGGGTGGGGTGGGGGGTTGGACTGGCTCTGAAAGGGGCTTTCTTTCACTTTTATGGAGAAAGCCTCAGCCATTTTCAGTTCACAGCGCTCTGACCCAAACAGGAGTGGTGGTAACTCAGTCAGAGAGACAAAGGAGGAATTCAGATGCAGAGGATAACTCCCTGGGGGTGTATCTTCCCTAAGAGAAAGGAGTTGGGGCTCAGTTCTAGTGCGAGCCTTCCCTTCAGAACCCAGACCCCAGGACCTTGGGGAAAAACAATCAAACCAGTAAAAGCTAAGCTGACAACTAAAGGGGCCACACCTCCTTACATCACTTAGGAGTGACAGCTGAAAGGCGACACCTACTGGGCAGGTTAGGAAAAGCACAGCAGCCAGAAGCCTCACAGGAAAATCTGTCAATTTTCTAAGACACACCCTCAGGGAAACTTGAAACAGAACATAACAACATTCTGAGATCTGAACCCGTTCTGGTCTGGGAAAATCTGGGGTAACTGGGGAAGCCAGATGCCTAGATGACAGAGGACTATGAACTACACTGGGAATGGTGGAGATATGGCACAGTCAAAGGAACAAACTAACACCTCAATTAAGATACAGCTGAAATACTGTTTCACTTTAATGAAACAATCAAATAAAGATTTTCAAAGAAATATGCTAAATCAATTCAAAAACCAAATCAATAAGTTCAGGGAAGATACAGCAAAAGAGATGAAGGATATAAAGAAAACACTGGGTAAACATAAGGTAGAAATCGAAAGTTTGAAAAAACAACTGGCAGAATCTATGGAAATGAAAGGCACAACACAAGAGATGAAAAACACAATGGAGACATACAACAGCAGATCTCAAGAGGCAGAAGAAAACACTCAAGAAATGGAGAAAAAAGACACCTGAAATCCTACACACAAAAGAACAGATAGGGAAAAGAATGCAAAAATATGAACAAAGTCTCAGGAAACTGAATGACAACATGAAGCACATGAATGTACATGTCATGGGTGTCCCAGAAAGAGACGGGAAAAGGGGCAGAAGCAAAAATAGAGGAAACGGTCAATGAAAATTTCCCGTCTCTTATGAAAGACATAAAATTACAGATCCAAGAAGCGCAGCATACCCCAATCAGAATAGATCGGAACAGACCTACGCCAAGACACTTAATCAGATTACCAAACATCAAATACAAAGAATCCTGAAAGCAGCAAGAGAAAAGTGATCCATCACATACAAAGAAAGCTTGATAAGACTATGTGTGAATTTCTAGGCAGAAACCATGGAGGCAAGAAGGAAGTGAGGTGATATATTTAAGATACTGAAAGAGTAAAAACACCAACCAAGACTCCTATATCTGGCAAAACTGTCCGTCAAATATGAGGGAGTTTAAAATATTCTCTGACAAACAGACGATGAGAGAGTATGCGAACAAGATACCTGCTCTACAGGAAATACTAAACGAGCACTACAGACAGGAAAAGACAGGAGTGAGAGGTCTGGAAAACAATTTTGGGTGATGGTACACAACAATGTAAGTACACTGAACAAAGATGACTGTGAGTATGGTTGAGAGAGGAAGGTTAAGAGCATGTGGGACCCACAAGGAAAGAGGAAAGATAAAGACTGGGATTGTATAACTCAGTGAAACCTAAAGCGCTCAACAATTATGATAAAAGGTACAACTATGTTATTACATGAGGGAGAACAAATGAATGTCAAACTTGCAAGGTGTTAAAAATGGGTTGTATTGGGGAAAAATACAATCAATGAAAATGAGAAACTATAGTTAACAGAAACATTGTATTATGCTTCCTGTAGTGTAACAAAGGCAATAAACCAAAGCTAAATACATATAAGAGGGGGACATAAGGGAGGGGTATGAGACTCTTGACATTGGTGATGTTGCCTGATTCTTTTATTGTACTTTAGTTTAATTCTATCTTTCCTTTTGTTTCTTTTTTATCTGTCATTTTTTTCTTTCTTTTTGTTTTTCTTTTGTCTCTCTACCTTCTTTGACTCTTCCTCCTTCTTTGTGGAAGAAATAGAGATGTCCTTATATAGATAGTGGTGATGGTGGTAAACGTATAAATATGTGATTATACAGGGAACCATCAATTGTTTACTTAGGATGGAATGTATGGTGGGTGAACAAAACCGTGTTAAAAAAAAGAAGGGTTGATGAAGAAACCTTGAGGGCACTATATTGAGTGAAATAAGTCAGACACAAAAGGACAAATATTGCTTGGTCTCAGTGATATGAACTAATTATAATATGTAAACTCAGAGACATGAAATATAAGTTACCAGGCTATAGAATGAAGCTAAAGAATGCGGAGCAGTTGCTTATCATGAGCAGAATGTTTAACTAGGTTGAACTTACGTGTTTGGAAATGGACAGAAGTGATGGTAGCACATTATTGTGAGAAAAACTAGGTGCTGAATGGTGTGTGAATGTGGTGGAAAGTGGAAGCTTAGAGTCACTCATGTCACCTGAAGGAAAGTTAGAGGTTAAAAGATGGGAAAGTATAAAACAGTGAATCTTGTGGTGGACAATGTCCATGATTAACTGTACAAATATTAGAAATCTCTTTCATGAACTAGAACAAATGTATGACACTATAACTACAAGCTAATAATAGAGGGGTATATAGGGAAAAAATATACCTATTGCAGACAATGTAATACGGTTAGTAGTATTTTAACATTGTTTCATCAACAGTAACAAATGTAGTATACCAATACTATCAGTCAATAATGGGGGGGGGTGGTTAAGGGTAGGAGAGGATTTGAGTTTTCTTTTTTGTTTTTATTTCTTCTCTGGAGTAATGAAAATGTTCTAAAAATTGGAAAAAAAATTAATTGTGGTGATGGATGCACACTTGTATGATGGTACTATAGGCAATTTATTGTGCACTTTGGATCTTTGGATGATTGTATGGTATGTGAATAATCTCAATAAAATTAAATTAAAAAAAAAACTATTTGAGAAACACATCCTAGTGGCTCCTAAGAGCCTTTAATTCAAGGGTCCAGTTTTGTTCAACTTTGTATCTCCAAGTCTTTCCTCCAGTTCTTGACATTAACCTTATATATTGTAGGATACTGTATATTTTTAAAGGGAGACTCCAGATTAAAAAAAAAAAAAAATCCCCAACCAAATATTTCTCCAAACATATGTCTCAAGTTCATTCCTCTTGAAACTTATTCCCAAACTTTTATCCACATTATAACATTTCCACTTCTAGAATATATCACTGCAAATCAAATAATAAAAATACAATTCATGGAATGTAGCTAGCCCTTCTATTTCTTAACAATTTAAGCAGCAATAAACATAAAGTTAAGAAATACAAATTAATAAAACAATAAATATAGTGGTAGGGAGAACATTAGATTTAATCCCAAAGACGGCACTAATGAGAAACTATAGTCTGAAAAGTACTCAACAAATAATTTACAAGATCTTAAAAAACAGGCTTGGATAACAAATTACCAGAAAAACCAGAAAAACTGCACAATGCACACAATATTAACTAAACAAAGATGATTTCCCAAAATGCTAAATATGTAAATATGGAAATTTTTACATTTAAAAATAAAACAGGTATGAGACTATGAAAACAATTTTTCAACATAAAAATAATTTACTAACCTATGAGTGAATGAAATAAAGAAAACAAACTGTGAAAGTTCCATTTCTGGGTATATTTCAAAACAGTATTTTAAGTCTAATAAAATCAACAGTGACCTGGAAAGAAGACTTAAAAATCAACTTTCTTGGGGAGTGGGGCAAGATGGTGGACTGGCGAGGCACAGAATTTTTTCTCTCCTCTAGAGCAGCTGGTAATTACCCAAGACCTATATGAAACAGTGTTTTCAGGGTCTCCAGTAATCAGTCACACATCGGACACAAGTTTGGAATGGGAGGAAAAGCTGAGATCTCAGCGAACATTGTAAGTTCCCCCAATCAGGGGTCTGGTGCCCTCCCCACCTAAATCCCACACACTGACTTGCTGCCAGCTCCCTGAAAGAGGGAAAAAAAACACAAAAAAACAACAATCTGCTGAGGACAAGAAGTGGGGCTCAACCCAGCCTCAACTGTAGAATTATTTAACAAATTAATGAACTAATTTTTGGAGCTGGAGGTGCTAAAAAAGGGCTGGGCTCCAAGAAAGGGGGAGGGCACATAAAAGCAGGCACCCAGTCCCAGGCTCCAAAAAAGCATTTTTTTTCTTTCCCCCTACATTTTCTCCCTTCTCCCTGACTCTATCTTTTTGCATTTCAACAGCCCCCAGCAGGGTTAGAATTGAAGTTGTTGGAGAATAATTATCAGACAATAGCCCTAAGTACATCTTTAAATGCTCTATTCTGACACTGACAAAACTTCGAGACTGGGGAAAGGGATTCCTCTTTTTTTTTCTTTTTTCTTGTTTTTCTTTTCTATTTTTTTAATCTAAAAGTAACATGTGGTTATTTTCTATCAGAAAGCCCAAGCTGAAGGACTAGGCTAGGCTTGGGGGTAGACAGAGTACCCAGAACTTCTTTGAATTCCAGATTCACTTCTGAAGAAGGTCTCCACCCCAGTCTTTAATTGGCAACTCAGGCTGACCAAAGAATTAAGCTGGAATTGCCCCAAAGAGAAGAGGGGAGAAGGGAGTAGTGCCCCTGAGACAACTGGAGTTCTGAGGATTGGGAGCGTGGAGGGAGGTCCAGCTCAACTGGCAGTCCTCCTTCTGGGAACTCAGACCCCAGAGGCTGGAATTCAGATTCCGGCTTCAGTCTGCCACATCCCTGACAGGATCAGAGTCGCCAGGAGAACTAAAGGCTCCATACCTCCTGATGCTGGTTGGGGAACTGTGGGCTGGCAAGTGCCACCTGCCAGACAGGAGCAGAAAAGCACCGATTCTAGAGACCTCATAGGAGGGTCTCATTCTCAGGAAAACTCCATACCCTCCTCATGAGACCTGGGCCTCTCTAGACTGGGAAAATCTGACTGGGGTCAACCATATCTGAGGAGACCCTCTCACAAAAAGGCTACATAGAGGCAGGGCAAGAAACAGAAAAACAAGAGGTGAAAAATTCTGATCAACTAAATAGAACCTAAGTTAGAGGTCTAGAATAAGTTGAACTGAACAATAGAGGTCAGAGAACAAAGTCAATCAACAAGAAACCCCTAGGTAAAAGAGGGAAAATGAGCTCCAGAATAAACTAATCAAGAAAATCAGATGCCTAGTCAACTTAAGATAACAAGCCAAACTAGGAAACATGAAAATATGGACCAGCAAAGGAACAAACTAATAGTTCAACTGAGATACACGAGTGGAGGCAACTAATGCTAAATCAATTCAATGAACTGAAGGAAGATATGGCAAAAGAGATGAAGGATTTAAAGAAGACACTGGATGACCATAAAGAAGAATTCATAAACTTGAAAAAACAAATGGGAGAACTCATGGGAATGAAGGCCACAATGGAGGAGATGAAAAACACAATGGAGGTACACAACAGTAGATTTGAACAGGCAGAAGAAAAGATCAGTGAACTGGAAGACAAGACATTTGAATTCATACACACAAAAGAACACATGGTGAAAAAAATGGAAAAATACAAGCAGGGTCTTAGGGAGGAGTGACAACATGAAATGCACAAATATACGTGTCATGGGTATCCCAGAAGGAGAAGAGAGTGGAAAAGCGGCAGAAATAATAATAGAAGAAATATTCACTGAAAATTTTCCAACTCTTACGAAAGACAGAAAATTAGAAATTCAAGAAATACAGCATACACCAAACAGAATAGATCCCAATAGACTTACTCCAAGACACTTACTGATCAGACTGTCCAATGTCAAAGAAAAAGAGAGAATTCTGAAAGCAGCAAGAGAAAAGCAATCCATCACATACAAGGGAAGCTCAATAAAACTATGTACAGATTTCTCTGCAGAAAGCATGGAGATGAGAAGAGAGTGGCATGATATATTTAAGATATTGAAAGAGAAAAACTGCCAATGAAGAATTCTGTATCCAGCAAAACTGTCCTTCAAAAATGAGGGCGAGATTAAAACATTTTCAGACAAAAAGACACCGAGAGGGTTTGTGAATAAGAGACCAGCGCTATAAGAAATACTAAAGGGAGTGCTACAGGCTGATAGGAAAAGACGAGAGAGAGAGAGTTGGAGAAGAGTGCAGAAATGAAAATTATCAGGAAAGGTAAAAGGAGAGAGAGGATAAAATAAGTTATGACATGTAAAATCCAAAAGACAAAATTGTAGAAGAAAGTACTACCTTTATAGTAATAACACTAAACTTAAATGGATTAAACTCCCTAATAAAAAGACACAGACTGGCAAAATGGATTAAAATACAGGACCTATCTGTATGCTGTCTACAAGAAACTCACCTTAGACACAAGGACAAAAATAGGTTGCAAGTGAAAGGCTGGAAAAAGATATTTCACACAAACAACAACCAGAAAAAAGCAGAAGTAGCTATATTAATATATCAGACAAATTAGACTTCAAAAGTAAAACAACTAAAAGAGACAAAGAAGGACACTATGTATTAATAAAAGGGTCAATTCACCAAGAAAGCATAACAATCGTAAATATTTATGCACCAAGCCAGAATGCACCCAAATTCATGAGGCAAACCCTGAGATCACTGAAAGGAGAAGTAGACACCTCTACAATAATAGCTGGAGACTTCAATACACTGCTCTCATCAATGGATAGAACCTCTAGACAGAGAATCAACAAAGAAATGCAGATGCTGATCTGTACGATAAATGAACTAGATTTGACAGACATTTATAGAACACTACATCCAACAATAGCAGGATATACTTTTTTCTCAAGTGCTCATGGAACATTCTCTAGGATAGACCACATGTTAGGTCACAAAGCAAGTATCAACAAATTTAAAAATACTGATATTATACAAAACACTTTCTTGGACCATAATGGAATGAAGTTGGAAATAAATAAAAGGCAGAAGGTCATAAAATTCACAAACATATGGAGGCTAAACAACACCCTCTTAGAAAACCAGTGGGTAAAGGAAGAAGTTACAAGAGAAATTAGTAAATACCTCAAGGCAAATGACAATGAAAACACAACATATCAAAACATGGGATGCAGCAAAGGCAGTGCTGAGAGGGAAATTCATTGCTCTAAATCCCTATATTAAAAGAGAGAGCAAAAATTGAAGAATTAACTGTTCACCTGGAGGAATTAGAAGAAGAACAGCAAACTAACCCCAAAGCAAACAGAAGGGAGGAAATAAAAAAAGATTAGAGCAGAAATAAATGAAATTGAGAACAGGAAAACAATAGAGAGAATCCACAAAACCAGAAGTTGGTTCTTTGAGAAAATCAGTAAAATTGATAGACTGCTGCTAGGCTAACAAAAAAAAAAAAAAAAAAGAGAGAGAGAGAGAGAGTGGAGGCAAAAAAATGCAATCAGAAATGGGAAAGGAAACATAACTACTGAACCTGCAGAAACTAAGGAGATAATGAGAAGATACTATGAGCAACTATATGCTAATAAGCTAGACAACTTAGATGAAATGGACAACTTCCTAGAAAAGCATAAACAATGAACACTGACTCAAGAAGAAACAGATGACCTCAACAAACCAATCACAAGTAAAGAGAGGTCAGTCATCAAAAAGCTCCCCAAAAGGAAAAGCCCAGGACCACATGGCTTCACATATGGATCCTACCAAACATTCAAGAAAGAATTAGTACCAATCCTGCTCAAACTCTTCAAAAAAATTGAAGAAGAGAGAAAGCTACCTAACTCATTCTATGAAGCCAACATTACCCTAATACCAAAATCAGACAAAGATATTACAAAGAAAGAAAATTATAGACCAAGCTCTTTAATGGATATAGATGCAAAAATCCTCAAAAAAAAATACTTGCAAATTGAATCCAGCAGCACATTAAAAGAATTATACACCATGACCAGGTGGGATTTATTTTAGGTATGCAAGAAAATCAATTAATGTAATACACCATATCAATAAATCAAAGCAGAAGAACCACATGATCATTTTTATCAATGCAGAAAAGGCATTTGACAAAATTCAACATCCATTCCTGATGAAAACACTTCAAAGGATAGGAATAGAAAGAAAGTTTCTCAATATGATAAAGGTGATACATGAAAAACCCACAGTTAACATCATACTCAATGGGGAGAGACTGAAATCTTTCCCTCTAAGATCAGGAACAAGACAGGGATGCCCACTGTCACCATTGTTATTCAACATTGTGCTGGAAGTGCTGGCTAGAGCAATTAGGCAAGAAAAAGAAATAAAAGGCATCCAAATTGGAGACGAAGAAGTAGAACTTCCAGTATTTGCAGATGACATGATTCTATATGTAGAAAATCCAGAAAAATCTACAAAGCTACTAGAACTAGTCAATGAATACAGCAAAGTGGCAGGCTCCAAGATCAACACGCAAAAATATATCATGTTTGTATACACCAGTAAAGTGCAACAAGAGGAGGAAATCAAGAAAAAAAAATCCATTTACAATAGCAACCAAAAGAATCAAGTATTTAGGAATAAACTTAACCACGGACACAAAAGACCTTTACATATAAAACTGTAAGAAACTGCTAAAAGAAACTGAACAGGTCCTTAAAAAAAAGGAAGAACATACCATGTTCATGGATTGGAAGACTAAATACAGTTATGAGGGCAATTTTACCTAAACTGATTAATAGACTCAATGCAATACCAATTAAAATTCCAACAACTTATTTTACAGAAATAGAAAAACCAATAACCAAATTTATTTGTAAGGGCAAGGTGCCCTGAATAGCCAAAAATATCTTGAGAAAGAGAAACAAAGTTGGAGGTCTCACACTACCTGACTTTGAAACATGTGACAAAGCTACAGTGCTCAAAACAGCATGGTACTGGCATAAGGACAGATATACAGAACAATGGAATCGAACTGAGTGTTCAGAAGTAGACCCTCGCATCTACAATTGATCTTTCATAAGGCAGTCAAGCCAAAGCAACTGGGACAGAGCAGCCTCTTCAATAAATGGTGTTTGGAGAACTGGATATCCATTTCCAAAAGAATGAAAAAGGACACCTATCTAACACCTTATACAAAAATTAACTCAAAATGGATGAAAGACCTAAACATTAGCACCAAGACCATAAGACCCTTAGAAGAAAATGTAGGGCAAAATCTTAAAAGATCTTGTGATAGGAGGTGGTTTCCCAGACCTCACACCCAAGGCACAAACAATCAAAGAACAAATAGACAAATGGGAGCTCCTCAAAAATTAAACACTTTTGTACATTAAAGGACTTTGTCAGAAAAGTAAAAAGGCAACCTACGCAATGGGAGATGATATTTGGAAACCACATATCAGATAAGGTTTTAATATCCCAAATTATAAGGGATCTTACAACTCAACAACAGAAAGACAAACAACCCAATTAAAAAACAGGCAAAAGACATGGAGAGACAACTTTTCTGAAGAGGAAATACAAATGGCTCAAAAACATGAAAAAATGCTCAATTTCACTGGCTATTATAGAGATGCAAATCCAAACCACAATGAGATGTTATCTCACAGCTACCAGAATGGCCATTATCCAAAAACCAGAAAATTACAAGTGCTGGAGAGGATGTGGAGAAAGAGGCACACTTATTCATTGTTGGTGGGAATGTAGAATGGTGCAACCACTCTGGAAGACAGTGTGGAGGTTCCTCAGGAAACTAAGTATAGACTTGCCATATGACCCAGCTATTCCATTGCTAGGTACATACTCAGAGGAACTAAAACTTAAGACACAAACAGACAGTTGTAAACCGATGTTTACTGCAGCATTATTCACAATAGCCAAGAGATGGAAACAGCCGAAATGTCTATCAATGGACAAGTGGATAAACAAACTGTGGTATATACACATGAAGGAATATTATGCAGCTGTAAGACAGAACAAAGATATGGATCATATAATAATGTGGATGAACCTTGAGGACATTATGTTGAGTGAAGTTAGCCACAAACAGAAGGACAGATATTGTATGGTCTCACTAATATAAACAAACATTAATGAACAAACTTTGAGAGTTAAAAGCTGACAACACAGACTACCAGGAGGTAGTAAGAGGGTAGAGATTGGGCATTTGATGCTGAAGGACTAAGAATGTTTAGCAGGATTGGTTGTACAGATTCAGAAAAATCATAATACTGTGCGATGGTAGCACAGTACTGTACGTACACTGAAAAAAGATGTCTGTGAGTAAAGATGAAAGAGGAAGGATAGGAGAATGTATGACACCAGAGGTAAAGATAGATGATAAAGACTGGGACTGTATAACTTGGTAAAAACTGGAGTGGCCAATGACTGTTACTAAATGTACAAATACAAAAATGTTTTTGCATGAGGGAGAGCAAATGAATGTCAACCATGCAGAGTGTTGAAAAAGGGATAGTATTTGGGGAAAAACATAAACAAAGCAAACTGGAATCTACGGCCAACAGTAACATTGTAATATGTTTCCATTAAATGTAACAAAGGTAATATACTAATGCTAAGTATGTATGAGAGGGGGATATAGAGGAGGGATATGGGATTCTTGGATTCTTGGTAGTGGTGTTGTTTTCTGTCCTTACTATTATATTATATTGTATGACATGTTATTTTTCTGTTTATCATCTTATTTATTATTCGCTAAAAAAAAAAAAAACTTTTTTTAGTAATCAATATGTTCAAGTGCTGATTGTGATAATAAATGTACAACTTTTATGATGATGCCACGAACGACTGACTGTACACTGTGGATAAATGTATGGTATGTGAATATAACCATAAAATTGTAGGAAAAATATATATAGGAGTAAAAGTGTTGGGGAAAACATGGAGAGAGGGATGAACCTATCTGTTGTTGATGAGCAGGTAGAATGGTGTAGCCTTTCTGAAGGTCAGTGCGGTGGTTCCACAAAAAGCTAAGTACATGGGGCCCATAAGGTCCTGCAACCTCATTATGGGGTATGTCATCGGAAGATCTGAGAGCAGAGATATGAATGGACATTTGCACAATGGTGTTCATGGAGGCAGTATTCATGATTTGCAATGGCTGGAGGTGGCTTAAGGGTACACAGATTGAGGAACAGAATGGTGAACTGTGGTTTGGGCATACAATGGAATACGAGAAGGAGTGAAGCTGTGAGACATGCAATGAGGTAAATGGAACCTGTACACAGCATTTTGAGTGAAGTATGCCAGAAATAAAGGCAAACACTATAATGCCTCACCAATAGGGACTAACTACAATGTGTAAACTCAGAATTGAATCTTAGAACACAGTCTAAGAGGGGAGCGATTATTATAATGGTCCCTAGACTGTAAACTCTTACAGCACTCAAATCTATTCCCGAATTGTAATGGCTATCTCCAAACTTTGAGATGCTGGTCCCTTAATGTATAACCTGATTGGTCTCTGGAATAATGGGTATCTCTGTGACACATGAAACTCAGAGCTAGAGCTCAGCAGATATGAATGTTAGTATTAGTGCATACAGCAACTGTTAAAAAAGAAAAAAGAAAAAAAAAAAAAAAGCTGAAAAAAGAGCCCAGACTTTAATTAGTGATATGAATGAAGCTGATCTGGTTAAGACTAGGGAAAACTGGGCCAAAGGGTAAAGGTGGAAACTGACTGTGTTTTAAAACTTCAACTTCCATGTGAGACCAAGTGAAGAGATGTCTATTTGGTGCAGAAATCTATATTTTCTAAACAGTATAACTCTACAGTCCGTTTGTTCAAACACCACAATTACATGGAACTTTGAATAGGAAGTGAGATATGGTAGGTTAGTATAGGTCAGAGCGAAATAGTGACACATCCCCAAGTAATTTGGGCAGAGAATAAGAATATATTTACAGGGCCCCCATGAGGAGCTGGGGAAAGTACAGAAGTGTTGGACTTCCTCACCTGGACTGATGCTGATGTTCTTACAAACATTGAGGACTGGTGGTTTGATGTGCTGAGCCCTCTATCATGGGACTTACCCTTATAAAGCTTGTTACTGCAAAGGAGAGGCTAAACTTGCATATAATTGTGCCTAAAGAGTCTCCCCCTGAGTACCTCTGTTGCTCAGATGTGGCCCTCTCTCTGCCTAACTCAGCCACCTTGGCAGGTGATCTCACTGCCCTCCCCCCCCTACATGGGACCTGACTCCCAGGGGTGTAAATCTCCCTGGCAACACAGGATATGACTCCCAGGGATGAATCTAGACCCAGCATCGTGGGATTGAGAAAATCTTTTTGACTAAAAGGGGGATGCAAAATGAAAAGAAATAAAGTTTCAGTGGCTGAGAGATTTTAAATGGAGTCAAGAGGTCATTCTGGTGGACATTCTTATGCACTATATTGATAACACCTCTTAGATTTTAATGTATTGGAATAGTTAGAAGTATATACCTGAAACTATCAAACTCCAACCTAGTAGTCTGGACTCCTGTAGATGACTGTATAACAATGCGGATTACAAGAGGTGACAGTGTGATTGTGAAAACCTTGTGGATCACATTCCCCTTATCTAGTGTACAGATGGATGAGTAGAAAAAGGGGGACAAAAACTAAATGAAAAATAGGGTGGGATGGGGGGATGATTTGGGTGTTCTTTTTTACTTTTATTTTCTATTTTTGTTCTGATTTTTTCTGATGTAAGAAAATGTTCAGAAATAGATTGGGATGATGAATGCATAACTATATGATGCTACTGTGAACAGTTGATTGTACACCATGGATGACTGTATGGTATATGAATATATTTCAATAAAACTGAATTTAATTAAAAAAATCAACTTTCTCATTTAAAAAATCAGCAAAACAAATCTTATGATTAATCAAGTTTGTCCATTTTCATTAAACAGTTACGTGCAAGGCAATTTGAAGAATTATTTTTCTATCTGAAAGCATCTGAAAGTGCCCTGGGAATGCATGCTATTATTCTATAATCAGTATTTCAAAGTGAGGTTGTCTTGTCTTTAAATTTAATCTTCACTTTTATGAAAGTAATGTATGTACAGAGTTTGAAAGGTCAGAGGATACCACAAGGTTCATAAGGACAGACGCAACCTGGGGCCTGGTCTAGCGCACTCTGTACCCTAGGGCTCCACTATCCCTCGAGAATTATTGCTGGGTTCAGCAGAACAAACCGGCTTCCTGCTCTTCAGAACCACCCTCTGAAAGCACTTAAGGTTTCAGCTCTCTTCTGACATCTCCAGGACTCTCTCCAAACCTTAATTCTTTTCTTTGTCCTTAAAGTTTATACTTCTTTTATATTTTTCCCAAAATTTATGTGGCGTTTCAGAAGGGAACACAGATAAACATGTGTGTTTCATCTGCTACAATTAGCTTGGAAGTCTTAAAATTAAGTCTTAAAACCACCATGAAAACATCAAATTTCTAAAATCCTTTTTGGTAATTTCCTGAATTTTATTCTAATAATCCACTAATAAATATAATGGGATTTAAAAGAATTTTTGCTTTGAAATACTTTGCATAATGCAGAGAATGCCAACAGCCCCCAACCCTGATACCCAAATTTACCAGTTTTTAACATTTTGCCACATGTTATATCTATCTATCTATTATCTATCTATCTATCTATCTATCTATCTTCTAAATATCTAAGAGTAGATGCATACATCTTGCTCTTTTACCACTGAATACTTCCATGCATATTTCCTAGGAACAAGGATATTAACCAAATTAAGCCCAATTATCAAGTTCAAGAAATTTAACACTGATATAAAGCACAGTCTATATACCAGTTTTTTCAATTGTCCCAGTAATGTCCCTTTGTACATTTGCTACTCCATTATTATACCCAATTCAGGATCATGTACTGCATTTAACTGTCAGTTCTCTTCAGTGTATCTCTTTTACTTTTAATTCAGTTTTACTGAAATATATTCACATACCCTACAATCACCCACAGTGTAAAATCAGTTGTTCACAGTACCATCATATAGGTGTGCATTCATCACCAAAGTCAATTTTTGAACATTTTCATTACTCCAAAAGAAAAAAATTGAAAAAATAAAAACAAAAATAAAAATATGAGTAAAGATGAACACCCAAAACATCCCATCCCCCATCCCCCTATTATTCATTTACTTTTTGTTCCCATTCTTCTATTTATCTGTCCATACATTGGATAAAGGGAGTGTGAGCCACAAGGCTTTCACAATCACACAGTCACATCGTGTAAGCTATATAATTGTACAATCATCTTCAAGAATCAAGGCTACTGGGTTGCAGTTTGACAGTTTCAGGTATTTACTTCTAGCTATTCCAATACAAAAACAGATACTTATATAACACATAAGAACCTCCAGAATGACCTCTCGACTCCATATGAATTGTGGTAATATATATATACAACATAAAATTCCCCATATCTGCTACTCCCAAGCACACAATTCAGTGGGATTAATCACATTCACAATACTGTGCAATCCATGTGCAAAATAACACATTCTAAGATGAACAGTTCCTGTTAAAATATTATACCTAGACAGGCTGACAGGCACCACCTGCTGGGTAGGTTAGGAAAAGCACAGTGACCGGAAACCTCACAGGAAAGTCTGTCATTCATCAAATATACACACTGAATATAACCCCATTCTGAGACCTGAACCCATTCTGGTCTGGAAAAATCTGACTGGGGTAACCAAGGAAACCAGATGCCTAGACAACAGAAAACTACAATCTATACTAGGAAAAATGAAGACATGGCCCAGTCAAAGGAACAAACTTAAACATCAATCAAGATACAGGTCAGATATTGTTTCACTTATTGAAGCAATCTATTAAAGATTTTCAAAGAAATATGCTAAATGAAATAAAAAACCAAATCAGTGAGTCCAGGGAAGATATAACAAAAAAGACAAATGTTATAAAGAAAACACTGGGCGAACATAAGGTAGAAATCGAAAATTTGAAAAAACTGGCAGAATCTATGGAAATGAAAGGCACAACACAAGAGATGAAAAACACAATGGAGATATACAACAGCTGATCCCAAAAGGCAGAAGAAAACACTCAGAAACTGGAGAAAAAGACACCTGAAATCCTACACACAAAAGAACAGATAGGGAAAAGAATGGAAAAATATGAGCAACATCTCAGGAAACTGAAGAATAACATGAAACACATGAATGTACATGTCATGGGTGTCCCAGAAGGAGAAGAGAAGGGCAAAGGGGCAGAAGCAATAATAAAGGAAATAATCAATGAAAAGTTCCCATCTCTTATGAAAGACATAAAATTACAGATCCCAGAAGTGCAGCATACCCCAAACAGAATAGATCTGAATAGGTCTACGCCAAGACACTTAATAATCAGATTATCAAATGTCGAAGACAAAGAGAGAATCCTGAAAGCAGCAAGAGAAAAGTGATCCATCACATACAAAGGAAGCTTGATAAGCGTGCCAGTTTGAATGTATTTCATTCCGCAAAACGCCACTATCTTTGATGCAATCATGTGTGGGCAGACTTACTAGTGTTGTTCTTTGAGTGTTTCCATGGACATGTGACCCACCCAACTGTAGGTGATAACTCTGATTAGATAATTTCCATGGAAGCATGGCCCCGCCCATTCAGCATGGGCCTTGATTACTTCACTGGAGCCCTACAAAAGCTCAGACAGAAGGAGCGAGGTTGCTACGGGCAAGAGGGACGCTTTGAAGAATGCATAAAAGCTGGAGAGTAGCTACAGATGAGAGACAGTTTGAAGATGGCTGTTGAAAACAGACTCTTGCTCCAGAGAAGCTAAGAGAGGAAAAATGCCCTAAGAGCAACTGAGAGTGCTATTTTGAAGAGGAGCTGCAGCCTAGAGAGGAAGGTCTTGGGAGAAAGCCATTTTGAAACCAGGACTTGGAGCAGACTCCAGTCATGTGTCTTCCCAGCTAACAGAGGTTTTCTGGATGCCACTGGCCATCCTCCAGTGAAGGCACCTGATTGTTGATGACTTACCTTGGACACTTTATGGCCTTAAGACTGTAACTGTGTAAGCAAATAAACCCCCTTTTATAAAAGCCAATCCATTTCTGGTGTTTTGCATTCCAGCAACATTAGCAAACCAGAACAATAAGACTACGTGTGGATTTCTCGGTAGAAACCATGGAGGCAAGGAGGAAGTACTGTGATATATTTAAGACGCTGAAAGAGAAAAACCACCAACCAAGAATCCTATATCCGGCAAAACCGTCCTTCAAATGTGAGGGAGAGTTTAAATTATTCTCTGACAAACAGACAATGAGAGGGTCTGTGAACAAGGTATCTGCTCTACAGGAAATACTAAAGGGAGCACTAAAGACAGATAGGAAAAGACAAGAGTAAGAGGTTTGGAACACAATTTGAGTGATGGCAGCACAGCAATGTAAGTATACTGAACAAAGATGACCGTGAGTATGAGTGAAAGAGGATGGTTAAGAGCTTAAGAGCTTGTGGGACACCAGAAGGAAAGAGGAAAAATAAAGACTGGGACTTTATAACTCAATAAAACCTAGAGTGCTCAACAATTGTGATAAAATGTACAACTATGTTTTTGCATGAGGGAGAACAAATGAATGTCAACCTTGCAAGGTGTTAAAAATAGGGTGTTATTGAGGAAAAAATACAGTCAGTGCAAACCAGAGAATATAGTTAACAGAAACATCGTATTATGCTTCCTTTAATGTAACAAAGGCAATATACCAAAGCTAATGCCTATAAGAAGAGGACATAAGGGAAGGGTAGGGGACTCTTGGCATTGGTGAGGGTGCCTGACTCTTAATCTACTTTAGTTTAATTCTATCTTTCCTTTCATTGCTTTTTAGCTGTCATGTTTTTTTTCTTTCTTCCTTTCTTTTTCTTTTGTCTCTCTACCTTCTTTGACTCTTCCTTCTTCTTTGTGGAAGAAACAGAGATGTTCTTATATAGACAGTGGTGATGGTGGTGAATACATAAATACATGACTATACAGGGAACCATCAATTGTTTACTTAGGATGGAAAGTATAGTGGGTGAACAAAACCATCTTTAAAAAAAAAAATAGATGAAGAAACCTTGAGGGCACTACATTGAGTGAAATAAATCAGACACATAAGGACAAATATTGCATGGTCTCACTGATATGAATTAATTATATGTAAACACATAGACATGAAATATAAGTTAACAGGATATAGAACGAGGCTAAAGATTGGGGAGCAGTTGCTTATCATGAGCAGAATGTTCAATTAGGTTGAACCTAAGTGTTTGGAAGTGGATAGAGGGGACGGTAGTACGTTATTGTGAGAATAACGAACAGGGCTGATTGGTGTGTGAATGTGGTAGAAAGGGGAAGCTTAGAGTCACATCTGTCACCAGAAGGAAAGGTGGAGGTTAAAAGATGGGAACATATAAAATAGTGAATCCTGTGATGGACAATATCCGTGATTAACTGTTCAAATATGAGAAATCTCTTTTATGAACTACAACAAATGTATGTTACTAACTAGAAGCTAATAATAGAAGGGTATATAGGGAAAAAATATACCTATTGCAAACAATGTACTACAGTTAGTAGTATTTTAACATTCTTTCATCAACAGTAACAAATATACTATACCAATACTATGAGCCAATCATGGAGGGGGATGGTTACGGGTAGGGGAGAAATTGAGTTTTCTTTTTTGTCTTTATTTCTTTTCTGAAGTAATGAAAATGTTCTAAAAATTGTGGTGATGGATGTACAGCTGTATGGTAGTGCCATGTGCAATTGATTGTGCACTCTGGATCTTTGGATAATTGTATGGTATGTGAACAATCTCAATAAAATTAAATTTAAAAAAATATTATAACTAATAATTTTAACATATCCCCCAAATAACCAATAGGTGATATGTCAACTATCAAACCATTACAGATTATCAAGTCAAGAGCAATAACATTTTTGTTAGCTTTATAAATGTCTCATTTGTTTTATATATGGCTCATGTCTTTTATTATTAGACAAGTTAAAGATTTACAGAAACATCATGCACAACAGAGTTCTCATATACTGATCCCCGTTTTTAACACTTTGCATTAGTATTGTACCTTTGTTACAATTGATGAAAGAATATTATTTTAATGTACTATTAGCTACTGTCTACAGTTTACATTAGGGTTCATTGTATTCTACAATCCTATGGTTTTAAAAGAAATTTTTTGTTCTAGCAACATATATACCACCTAAAACTTCCCATTTTAACTACATTCAGATATATAATTCAGTGATGTTAATTATATTCACAGTTTGTGTTACCATCGATGCTATACCTTACCAAAACTCTTCTACCACTCCAAAGAGAAACTCTGTATCAATTAACAATTAATTCCCCATTCCCTACACATGTGTTATAAACCATAGAATACAGTGTTATATAATTGATTTATACAATCTTATGTCTTTTAAAAAAACTGAGAAAAGAGAAACTATATATATATATACGTACATTCTTTTATATTTACCCACGTATTTACCATATCCGGAGCTCTTCATGTCTTATTGATATAAGTTACTATCTGGTACACTGCCTTTCAAACCAAATAACTTCCCTTAGAATTTATTGCAATGAAGAGCTTTGCTTATTTGGGAACATCTTTTTATTTTCTCCTCCATATCTGAAAGACAGTTTTGCTGGATATAGAACTTGTGGTTGAAAATTTTTTTCCTTCAGCGTTTTGACTAGCTCATTCTTTTTCCTTCTGCTCTCCAGTTACCTGCAGATACTTGCAGATAATCTTATATTCCCCAATAAAACTCTGCTGTTCCTAGGAATTCAGGAATTCAGTTTCTAATGAGAATGGTATTGTTGTTTCCTGTAGGTAAAGAGTTGCATCTGCTGCTTTCAAGACGCTCTCAGTGTCTTTGTCTTTCAACATGATGACTATGATGCATCTTAGTGAAGATCTTTTTATATCTAGCATACTTGGGATTTGTTGTACTTCTAGGATCTATAGATAATATTTTTCATCAAATTTGGGATACTTTTGGCCATCATTCCTTCAAATACTTTTTCTGTCTCTTTCTTTCTGTATGCTCTTCTAGGACTCCTATTACTTATATGCTGGTATACTTGATGTTATTCCACAGGTCTCCAAGGCTGTTTTTCTTCAATATTTTTTACTGTGTTCTTCAGACTGGCTGTTATCTACTGATTTATCTTTAAGTCCACTGATTCTTCTCTGGCCATCTCAAATCACTACTGAACACATCTCATGATTTTTTCATCTTAGTTCTTTACTTTTCAACTCTAGAATTACCACTTGGTTCTTTTTAATAATTTCTAACTCTTCACTGATATTCCCTATTTGTTTAGTCATTGTCATCATATCTTCTTTTAATTCTTTGAACTTGTTTATAGTAGTTCAAAGAATTGTCTGCTAACTCCAACATCAGTCTGCTAACTCCAACATCAGTGCCCATTCAGAAGCAGTTTCAACTGACTGTTCCCCCATTTTATTTGCAGGTCTTGCAATTTTCTTTTTTTGGTTTGTTTGTTTGAAACTACACATGTTAAATAACAAATTATAGGAACTCTGGATTTTTATTTTCTTTTTCCCCTGTGAGTTGTTGTGGTGCTGGTTTTTATTTATTTGTGGTCATTTTTTAAACTTGGATTTAATCTGTAGAATCATGTTTCACCCATGGTATGTGGCCACTAATATCTCTGCTGAGTTTCTTAAATTCTTAGTTTGATTTATAGACTGGCTCTAGGGGTCACCCCTATATATGCATACCTTAGTGCTCAGCCAATGATTAGTCAGAACACCTGCTCAAACACCTTGAGCCAGTAAAGTTTCTGACCTCTGCTGATGGATCTGTGCATGGGTTGGAAAGTTCACTGGAAGTTCAAGCAGTTTTGAAGTCTACTCCGGATTTTACTTTCCGGAGGTCCACAGATCTCTCCAGGGCACGGCTGCAGCATCCAGTCAGCCCAGGTTGTGTGGAAATACTATCAAGTGCCTTTATGGCACTTTCATTTTTAGTATCTCCCTGTTAAATCTATGAACCACAACCTCAGAGCTCCAGAGAGAGTGGAGGCACTCACTGTTAGCCACTGCACAGGGTTTTCTACCCTCCACTCCCACAAATCCAGTCAGTCATCTCTCACAGTGAAGCTGTTAGTGTTCATGGCTAGCCCTGCCCTGGTAGAATTTTCTTGTCAAGAGAACTGGGATGGAAAGAGGGGTAGCCTCGAGGAAGAATACCAGATTCCTACTAGTTTTTACCCAAATGTCAGCAGTTTTTGTAAATAAATTCTTCTCATATTGTTTGCTTTCTTGTAGATTTCCAGAGCCCTAAAACAGTTTTGACAAGTTTGTTCAGTTTTATATCTGTTTTGAAAGAGAAATTTTGTTGAGCCCTTTAATCTTCCATAGTTGAAAGTTCCATTATTCAAAATTATTTTTTGTAGGCTAGCAAGGAAACACTATTTCTGTGAGGAGTAAATTAAAGTTCCAAATAGACCCAGAACATCAGAAACTTACCCATATCCAGTGAAGTCCTGGAGGCAAAAAGAGATTACCAGACATCACCAGGGATAATGAACTGAGCTTTGTAAATGGGAAATCGTCTTATATAGTAAATCCCAACATTTTTGCCACTCTAAACGAAGAATTCTTTTAACAAATAAATTTTTTAACAGCTATTTTACTAGCATAAGAAAGCTATGCTGTCTTCATACAGCATTCAGAGGTCCATCTTTTGCTCCCAGAACAGAATGCTGCTCTCCTTGGTGAGGAAAATTAACCACCTTCCCAGAATCCGCACTTTGTTGACAAACAGGTCTCCCTAGGCTTTTCCCTGAATACAGAGACACCAGATTATGTTGTCTGGTGACCAGAATACACTCTTAATTCCTTCCTAGAGACCTGCAGATAATCTTATATTCCCCAGTAAAACTCTGCTGTTCTAAGAAGGCAGGGCTTGCTTGTCCGTCTGCCCTGCATTTTCTGACCAGGCGTTCTTTCAACTGGAACTAAAAGATCTCAATGAGTTACAAATACCATGAAAGTCATGAGTGATTTTGTTTGTTCTTTTACAAAGCCCCATTCATGAAACAAAGGAAAGAAACTCAGCTGTATACACTATACTAGATACAAACAGTGACATGGACACATGAAGTCACTCAATTCTTTCTTGTTCTCAAGTTTGTTTGCATATGACAGAAATGAAGCAAACCACCCAGCTATTGTGGCTATTTTATTTTACAAAATGCAAATTTTGCTCTCACATCTGGCAAAGTAACATAGGTGAAGTCACTTAATTGTTCTTTACAAAGAAAATTTCCAATGTTGACTCAAATGTATAAATAAAATTGGGTTTTACTGTTATTATTAAGCAAGATTATTTTATCATTCACAATATCAATGAATATTATAGCTTACACCAGGATTTAAAACCTATGGATTCTAGTTCACAATATGACCTGATAAATGGTACCTAATTCAGCCTCTCCTAGTATTGCAATAAATACACAGAAACAAGATTTTAAAGCTTTTGATAATATCAAAACTATATCTGACAATGTGATGACATTTTCTTGGAGCCACTAAGAAAGACAATTATCCACATAAACACATCTAAATTTCAGCCTATTCTAGTTGCCACTAAAATCACGACTCTGAAAAAAACTGTTTGAAACATCGTATCACCACCATCATTCCCAAATGCAAAGATCCTGGGCCTGTACCAGCAAGAAGATTAGGAACCAGTCACTCTCTACTCTTTGGCAGCTACACTATAAAAAGGGATATTGCCATATCCACACCCTATCAGTTCTGTGCAAATGCACTGATGTGTCCACTATCGGTGATATTAAAAGTTCAGTGGTGACCATGGGGGCAGGGGTCGGGGTCCTCTGCAAAGGGGCACAAGAAACTTTTTAGGGAGATGGAACTTATATATCTCAATTCTGGTGGTGATTATATGACCATATAAAATAATTACCAAAATTCCTTACTGTAGGATAAAGCAAATGATTTTTACTGTATGAAAATTACATCTCAATAAAGCTGAAGCAAGATATATTACATTTGAAGAAAAAAAGGGAGGGATTTGCTTTCACCTCTCTCCCCACCCCCACACCCCCCAAAAAATCACTTTCTCTTCTATTATGTTTCTGGGTGAAAGATATTTAGGTGGAAAGCAGGAACAGAAAAATGATGATCCAATTAATTCTGTAAAGCTCTTTTGAAAAATGGCAGGAAGAAAGACTCTATGAGCTATAGTTTTCTACATTCCTATTTTGGCTCAGAAGAGTAAAGATCTAAGAAGTGGGAATAGGAAAAAGACACCACTACAGCTGAGCACAAGTTAAGCAAGTAAGGCCCGGTAAGAAACTGAGACCTAGAGGAGGAGGTACACACTTCCATCTGTCCTCAGGTGTAGAAAAGGGAAAATAGTTAACACGTGAGCTGGGAGTCAATTTCCATTGTGTTCAAACATATATTTCAGTCACCTAATGCTATCTGGTTAAATTCTGAAGATGCAAAATCGAATGAGACTGAGTCCCTGTCCTCTAAAGTTTAACATCTAGGATGGGAAGCAAACACCTAAGGATGTGCATAGTGCTTACCAAGCATGATCCCAAGGGCTTTATATACTGTATTTCACTGAATCTAATACATACATATTTTCATAATTTAACACCTTTGAAATCAAGAATCCTCTCACAATGGATGGCATGTAATCCTTTTTAGTGGTACATAAAATAATGGTGCACCTTATAATCAGTAGCATATTATATTTAGTGAAATACAGCATATTACCTCATTTAATCCTCACTACAGTCAAATGAGGTAGGTATTATTATTACTCCTTGTTTTAATTTCCTAATTGCTAAAGCAAATACCATGCAATGGCTTGGCATAAACATCAGGACTTTATTGGCTCACACTTTGAGGCTAGAAGTCCAAAATCAAGCCACCATCCAGGCTGTGACATTCTGGGGCTGGCTGACAGTGATTCTTGGTCCTTGGGTTCTCTGTCACCTGGCAATGCACATGGCGGCCTCTCCTGGCTCCTCCCTTCTCTTCCAGGTTCCAATGACAACTCTTCCCATGTGTCTGACTTTTACAGTTTATAATGGACTCCAGTAATCCAGATGAAAGCCCAACCTGATTAATTTGGGCCACGCTTAACTGCAGTAACATCTTGAAAAGATCTTATTTACAGGAGGTCCACACCCACAGGAATGGATTAAGTTTAAGAACATGTTTTTCTGGGGTCCATAGCTCCATACCACCACACTTCCATCTTACAATGAGGAAACTGAGGACAGAGAGGCAAGGTAACTTAACATGACAAAGCTACCAGGCAGGCGAGCAAAGATGAGAAAACATTATGGCTCTAGATTCTGCGATCTTGACCACAGAACTACACTGTCTGCAAACAAATATATAAAATGCAATGTAATTTGTGAAAGTAAAAGCACAAAATACAGAAGTTGTACAAGGCAGAAGTGATTTGTTCTATTACGAAAAGGGGGAAAGAGTTTTATCGTAGAGGTCATACATAAATAGGGTTCTGAAAGTTCAGTAGTAATTCATGTTGGGGGCAGGGGAATGCCACACAAATACAAAGGAACCAAGTGTAAAACAGCAGAGCATGTGTGTGGAACTACAAATGGTTCATTATTGCTAGGACTGTCTCAGTTGAGGAGAGAGCAGAAAGGAAGGCAGTGGCAAAACCACTAAAGGCTCACTAAGCTTGTAGGCTAAAGGGAGCCAACTCAGAGTTTTAAGCAGAAGAGAGCCATGGTTAAAAAAAAAAAAAAAAAAAAAAATATTTAAAAAGATTATTTGGGCAGGAGAGCTCAAGACAGACCAGAGGGCAGGGGGAGCAGCTGGTAGACTAATGTAAGAGTCCAGGCTCAAGGCAATGAGCTGAAGAGACAGGGCTGGAGCTGAAGAGCAATAGTGGACCTGAGCTATCAGCAGGGAAATAATAATAGCTAATGAGCACTACCATTTACTGAGGGGCTTGCTATGTGCAAGGCACTGTTTTAAATGCTTCACAAATGTTTAATCCTCAAAACAACCCCAGAGGAAACTGAAGAACAAACAGTTCTTAGTGATGGCTACATGTGGAAGGTGAGAAAAAAGGAAGAATTGAGGATTTATTTCAATTATCTAGCTTTGGTGCTGTTATGGATTAAGTCATGTCCCTCACAAAGACATGTTTAAATCCCAACCCCCCATCCAGTGGCTGTGAACCATTTGTAAACAGGCTCTGTGAAGATGTTACTAGTTATGATGAGGTCAAGTTGAATCAGGGTAGGCCTTAATCCAGTGGGACTGGAGTCCCTGAAAGAGAGGAAATTTGGCCATAGGAGTAGGAGACGGGAGGAGGCAGAGAGGGACAGATATGGCCATGTGACAGAGGCAGAAACTGAGTTGTGGATAGTTGGCAGACACCAGAGAGCTGCAGATGGAGGGAAAGCATGATCCTGCTGATACCTTGATTTTGGACTTCTGGCCTCCAAAACCGTCAGACAATACACTACTGTAGCTTAATCCAACAAGTCTATGGTACTTGTTACAACAGCCCTGGAAAAACTAAGACAGATGTTTAGATGGATAACAATGCCATCTAAGAGGACAAAAGTGAGGAGAGAGAGATCTGAAGACCAAAGATGAGTTTGGTTTTAGATACAGTAGGTTGCATGTAGAAATGAGCAGGACAAGAAAAGAGGCCGCAACCTTCTCTGCCAATGAAAGAACCTCCGCAGACCATCAATTCATGTCTCCTCCTTTCAATGGTCCTTTTCCCTCCTTTTCCTTCCTTTCTGTTACCTGTTAACTCCCTACCTTAAATCTTCACAGGTTATCTTCCAAAGATTATCTTTACTTTCATCTTAAAACTTTTAATTACAAACTTATATTGTCTACTAAGAAGCGAAAGGATGGAGATAAGGTGAATGGACTTAAGAACATGGCTATGACTGAGACCAATATTTGAAAAGAATTGGAAAGGAACTGAAAAACGTCAATTAAAATAATTTTAAAGGTAACTTAAGACCTAAGTGAAGGAAGAAATCATGAATTTGTAGCAGCACCAATCAAGGTGTGTCTCTCTCAAACACTCAGCTGCCCAAGCACAAGAGAGATGTGTATCCATCCAAGACTGTACTTGGCTGATGGTGCCTGGAGTGACAAAGAGAGTTAAGAGTGCCACAGAAAGGTAGGGATGACGAATAACAGGAAAATAATGTCGGGAAGATACTCACTAGTGAACAGGGAAAGGCTGGAGGCAGAAATGATTACTCTTGCTAGACTCTTAACTCGCTCGTCTCTTTGTCACTCCACTGCATCAACAGCCAACTATCGAATCCTGGATAGCTCTAGGGAGAGCAGGTGGCAAGAAAGCTAGAATAGAGAAAGTCAATGTCTAAATGGATATGGGAGTTAAAGATTTCAGAAGTAGAATGGCACTGTACAAGGAAGTGTATAGTAAGAGTGCACAAACCAAGAACATTGAAGAGAAGCTCAAACAACTTCTATGACATATTCTATGATACCATGCATACTGCTGATCTAGATGATGCTAGATGCCAACAATTTGGAGAGACAAAGACTAAAACAGCCAGATAAGCTCCAAGACTGGAAATGTGGTGATATAACTGACATAGTGGAAAGGCAGAGAATTTCCACCAGATACATTCGTGAACACTAAAAATAAACCAGACATCGAGCTCAGCTGAAAACACTATTTAGTTATCAGTAAGTCCCAGAAGTGAAAAGCAACGAACATGGATTACACAAATTTACATTTGGCTTAGGAAAACATTCTATAATTTATTTAAGTTTTGGAGTATAAGACTGTTACAGCAAAAGGAGACCTTAGAAATAACCTGGTCTGCTGCCGTTTCGATTTGCTTTGTTTCTGTTTGTCTGGTGGGGATAGAGGGGTGGACTATATCAGAATCACTAGTCCATACTCCAAAATTCTGAGTATCACTCTATTCCAAAGAATTACTTTACTCCCAAGAATTACTGTTACAGACAGTACAATTGCTAATAAAAGCATGTTCTGTTAAGTATACTGGAGGTAAGGAAAATAGTTAAGAATCCCAGATTTATTTCTGACTTTTATATTTTATGAGGTAACCAAGTCCAGATAAGTTGAGAAATGAATCCAAGAATTAGAATTAGGACCTTTAGGTTTCCTATTCAGTGTTCAAACTAAGATTAATTTATATTAGCTGTACACATCCCCATTAACACCCCAAAATAAACTGAGTGGAGGGACACTGAAAATTTCTCATGGAAATCCATATATTGATAAGGTTGGAGAACAGCTAAGTTTAGTGGCTGGACACATGGGGCTTCAGCATTGAACAGTTATGGGTTCAAACTCTGAGCTTACTGAAAGTACAAGTTGTATAAGCTTGGAGAAGGTGCTCAAGCTGTCTGAGCCTTGGTTTTCTCAAACGTAAAGCTGAGATAACAGTACTAAAGCACAGAGTTGCAAGGACCAAATGGGAATGCACTTGAGCATTTTAATGCTTTATCTGACATAGAATTAATGTTTAATCAGCATTACCTATTAATGAAAATTTACTAAAACTTATTAAAATTTAAAATAAAAACTGTCTGTTGTTCTTCAGGGATTTCACCTTACTCGTTTCCTAACTTTTGTTATTATTCTCTTTTATTGGATTTTATTTCAAGTCCTCAATTCATCTACTTTTGGAAAAGATTCTAATAGATTGGTGATGGCACACTTTTAACATAATCATTTTTCTGAGGGGTGAGAGGAACACAAATCATTTTGTTACTTTCTTTATTAAGAAGTCATCCAACATGGTGAGGCTAAGCCTACTTAAAAACACACCTAAGAGTTACCTCCAGAGAACCTCTTTTGTTGTTCAGATGTGGCCTCTCTCTCTTTAAGTCAAACTCTGCAAATAAACTCATTACTCTCTGCCCTCTACATGGGACATGAACTTCAAGGATGTAAGCCGCCCTGGCAACATGGGACCTGGCTCCCAGGGATGAGCCTGGCCGTGGCATCATGGGATTGACAATGCCTTCTTGACCAAAAGGGGGTACAGAAATGTAACTAAATAAGGTTTCAGTGGCTAAGAGATTTCAAATAGAGTTGAGAGGTCATTCGGGAGGTTACTCATTCACTGTTTTTTTTTTTAACTTTATCAAAAAATTAAAAAACAAACAATGAAAAAAATTTCAAACAAAACCAAAACAAAGGAATAAGAAAAACAAATAACCTAAACCATAATCCTACATTCCATTGCTGCCAACTTGTTCCTACCATACCCGCCCAAAATTAACAAACCATAGTTGTTACTGAACATTCCCATAACATTATGTTTACCCTCCAAAATTCATCTGTTCTTATTCGATTATCATTCCCCCTTCACTATTTACTTTCTATTGCTAGGTCCCCTACATTCTACAATAAAACTATTTATTTTACATTTTTCACAGAGTTCATATTAGTGGTAACATACAATATCTCTCTTTTTGTGCCTGGCTTATTTCATTCAGCATTATGTCTTCAAGGTTCATCCATGTTGTCATATGTTTCACAACCTCATTCCTTCTTACTGTCATGCAGTATTCCATCCTGTGTATATACCACATTTTGTTTATCCACTCATCTGCTGAAGGACATTTGGATTCTTTCCATCTCTTGCCAATTGTGAATAATGCTGCTACGAACATCATTGTGCAAATACCTGTTCATGTCACTGCTTTCAGATCCTCTGGGTACATACTGAGAAGAGAAATTGCTGGATCGAAGGGTAACTCTGTATCTAGTTTTCTAACAACTGCCAGACTGTCTTCCAGAGTGGCTGTACTATTATACAGTCCCAAAAACAATGAATAAAAGTTCTAATTTCTCCATATCCTCTCCAGCATTTGTAGTTTCCTGTTTGCTTAATGGCAGCCAATTTAATTGGTATGAGATGATATTTCATTGTGGTCTTAATTTGCATCTCCCAATAGCTAGTGAAGATGAACATTTTTTCTTGTGTTTTTTGGCCATTTGTATTTCCTTTTGAGAGAACTGTCTTTTCATATCTTTTGCCCATTTTATAATTGGGCTGTTTGTACTATTGCCAGTGAGTTGTAGGATTTCTTTATATATGCAAGATACCAGTCTTTTGTCAGATACATGGTTTCCAAATTATTTTTTTCCATTGACTTGGCTACAAGGCTTTTCAATATGGTACATAGAGAGCACAAAAGAAAAAAGAGAGAGTCCAGTTTCCCTCTTGTCACATTTTATTCTCTCATGGGATCATGGGATTGCTCTCAGTGAAGTTAATCTTCTCCCCACAGAATTCCCACTGAGCCACTAACCACTGCTAATTAACTTCATGAGGACAGATTTTCAAGTTACTTCGGGCTTCTGCCTGCCAGGAGGCATTTCCAAGATCATCACTCATTCCTAGTGGAGTGAAAGCAGTTCCTGATGACAATATTTTTACCTGAATCCATACTGCAGGAGTCTTATTAATATTAGCAGATAACATTAAGAGGGAGCCTGGTACTATCTGTTGTTCAGGGTCATGGTGGATTGAGATGAAAGTTCACACTGGCTAAAACTGCCTCTTCCTTCCCTAACCCTAGCCCACTTTGCCAGTCCCACATCCACTGTTCTATGATGAGTTTAGGAGAAGAAAAACAAAGTAGGGGGAGAAGTAGGGAATACAAACTGCACTGCAAATCAACCCATCAAGCAAACAACTGCATGTCATTCATCAGCCTAGTCATCAGGTTGCCAGGCAATCAGCAAAGGCAGCAGCTCTTCAAATTTAAAGGCCAAAAGCATGAATAAATATAATCTATTCAGAAATCTCTTACATAAACAATAGGAACCAAAACCTAACCAGAAATAGGCTAAAAAAAAAAAAAAAAGATTTAAAACCAAGAGCCCATATTTACTCATTCAATAGAACAGATAATCTCATCTGCTATCATCTATATGCTCAACTATGGAAATAAAAAAAAGAGTAAGACATTCCTACCAATGAGTTCATATTCTGGTTAGAAGAAAAATAAGAATCATAGTACACAGTGAGAAACAGTATTGTGTGAATACATACAACAGGCTTTGACCTGACATCAACAAGAGAGAAAAAACATAGCAAAATACTTCGTAACTAAGAATGACCTTAGAAAGCATTTCATCCAGGAGTCTAAACACCTCTTTCTGGCAGCAGAACCCTTCTCAAACAAATGCTTACCTAGATGCCCACCAGATGAAGCAGGTGGCCACCATGCTCCTCAGCTGAGTCACTGAAATAATCCAATATAGACTCAGACATGTAAAGTGACTTGGTCAGGGTCCCAGAGCTAATGATCTATTAGCAGAGCCTGAATCCAAACTAAAGTATATCTGATTTTAAACCAGAGCTCATCCAATAATCACTAAGGCCACTCCTTGGAAGTCTATATTCGAATTTGGTATTTTGTAACATCCTAGCCTGCTATATAATTTTATCATCAGTAAAGGAGGATTCTGAGCAAAAGTTTAAAAATATTTCCCAATATTTTAAAATACACTTTAGCATAATTCAAGTTAATACCAAATATCTGTATTTTGTTGTTGAGTGTTTTATTCTACTGAGTACATAGTGAGTGATACACAGCCTGGGTTTTACTACTTTCCAAGTTAGTCCGGTCTGTCCTTTATGCCTCCTCAGTCCTTAGTACACACTTCTTTGATAACACTAACCAGACTGTGGTTGGTAGTTTGACCATAAGCTTCATGAGGAGATAGAACATGTCTTTTTTATTCATCACTGAATTCTGGCACTCAGCATAATATGTTTGTTGCATGAATGACTATCTTATTGTCCCCCACTCAACTGTGCATTTTAGAGAGTAAGGAGTCCTCATCATCTCTGAGTTCCCAGAAATACTGTAGGACAGGATAAGTGTCTGTTCAAATCGGTGGGTACCTGAACCACTGATGACAGACTTAAAATCACTTCCCTACAGCTCCTACTATAATCTCATACAAACTTTGACGACCCATTACAAACATGCAATTTTATTTAGGCACTTACATCTTTTGCATTTTTAAGTCATTTATTTTGTTGAAAACTATTTGCCAAGGCATAAAGAAAACACTTCAGCTTAACTTCTCAAAATTAACAGGCTCTTTCCATCCTTCCCATTTTAACCACCCCACATTTCTGCTATTTATATTTAAATAATGGCAGTTTTCCTGTGCTGTGTTCCAAAAATCTGATACTGTTCTCTGAAACGCAAAACAAATTTTTCCCATAGAGAAATTAAAAAACAAAAACAAAAATATGTGACGAGCACTTAGGTTCCCACACCAGTCCACAAAAGCTTATTGAGCTCCTTAGGCCATTGGAGAATCCAGCCACAGTGTTGCCTTCTCCTGGGCCTTCCTAATTCCAGGTGAGTGTGCCTGAAACACATTTCCCTTCCCCTTCCCCTTCTACAACCTAGGCACAGGAGACTCCCCATTTGCACCAGCAGCTGTTCCTGGCCTTCCTTTCACCCAGTGCAGCTCTCCCTGGGAACAGAGACAGAAGTCAAGTACAGCAGCAGAGGCTCCGGGGACGAGAAGTAGGGATGGGGCTTTGTTCCCGCGTAGAGAACAGGAGACACGTGCTCCCACAGTGGCTACTCAGAAGAACCCCATGGGGCCAGTCCTGAGATGAATCCCTGTATTTCTAAAAGAGGCAGAGACCATGGCCAGGAAGCAAAAGCTCCAGGAAGGTACTTGGAGGAGGAGGACATTAGCTGCTGTCATTCAGAAGCCATGTTATCATTCATTCAACCACCCATTCAATGAACTCTTACTGAGAACATACTCTCTCCAAGATACCCGACTACATACAGAAAACCAAAAAGGTCTGACGTCACTGCACTTACAGAATCTGCAGTGCACTGAGGGCAAAACACATCACACAAATTACTCTCTAATACTTTTATAATTAAAAATTGAGATAACTTCTCAGAAGGAAAACAATTTGTGCAACAAATAATCCATCCTAGGCTGAGGCATCTAGGATTCCCTGTGGAAATAATGCTTAGGATGAAATCTGAAAATGGGAGGAGGACCAGAGGAAGCAGAGTGAACAATGTGAAAGAAACATAATATTTTCCAGGAAAGGAAGGAAGCTCACTGTTGCTAAAGCATGGAAAACAAGGTGAAAGAGTTGGTAGGGGATGAGGAAAACCAGCCTATATTCTACTTCCCAACTCATCGTTCAGTGAATATTTCCTCAGAGCCTACCATGTGTCAGGCCCTTTGCTAGGTATGTGGGATGCAGCAGTATTTAAAACAGACAGGGTCCATGTTCTGATGGCACACTCTAGATGGGGAGCAGACTGTGCTGGTTTGAAGCTAGTATGTACCCCAGAAACTGCCATGTTTTTAAAATCCATTCTTGTGGGGGCAGACATACTGTAGATGGGACCTTTGATTAGGCTGTTTCAATTAGATGTGACCCACCCAATTCAACATGAGTCCTAACCCTTTATTGGAGTCCTTTATGAGAGGATAAAAGACAGAAAAAAGCCCAAGAGCTCAGAGAGAAACACCCAGAAAGAGCTGAGAGAGAAAAACCCAGAGAAGCTAGCAAAAATACACAGAAGCTGGAAAACCACTGAAGCCAGAAGCTGAAAGCAGTGAAACCCAGGAGAGGATCAGCCAACACCAGCCACCTGCCTTCCCATGTGACAGAGGTGTCCTGGATGCCGGAGGCCTGTCTTCAGAGAAGTTATCCTCCTCTTGATGCCTTAATCTGGACATTTCCATGGCTACAGGATTGTAAATTTGTAAACTAATAAATCCCCATTGTAAAAGACAACCCATTTCTAGTATATTGCATTCTGACAGCTTTAGCAAACAGAAACACAGCCCAAGAAGTAAATACACAAGGTTAATTTCAAACAGTGATATGTGCATTATGACTGCCACTACTTAGCTAAATTTCTATGTGGGAGAACTCCATGTACACAGATTAATTACATAGACTACTGTGGTCTTATTAAACATTTCTAGTGGTGGCATATATCAAGATACATGTGGGAGATTGTTCCCATACCAGGTCATACATTTTTCCATAAGCAAGACACATATCTGTTTCTAAATGGTATATGCTGGATAAATGCTACATAAGACAATGAGGAATTTAGCCCTACTTATGGCCCTCAGTACATAAAACACCTTTTATTCATTTGTTTCTCATTTGACAGGACAGGGGAATTATTATACAAATAATATACTCCAGCCAAAGAAGAATAAAGGGCTAGCAAAAACGTTCCTTTAGATGTACCAGTACCCCACCCCAGCTCCCAACACATATGCACACATACATACCATATATTATTCTGACCACATAAAGTTACTAGTACTTCCACATCTTGCTTTTTCATGCCTTAATATCTTTGCCTGAGCTGCTCATTCTGAATGTAAAATCTTTCCACACTACCTCTTTAGCTAGTTGTTATCACACTCAGGCATCAGGAGTTTCTCACCAGGAGCCAGGTTAGCTACTCCTATGAACTCGCCTCCATCAGAGCACTTAGCATATTCTACATTAAATGTGAGTATACATGCCTCCCACCAGACTTAACTCCTTCAGGTAAGAAGCTGCAGGTGCAGTAACTAGGACATAGTAGGAGATTGCTAAGTTGGTCTAAAATGAATAAATGAACCAACCAACAAACAGCCAGATTTCATAAATAATAGCACTTACTGGAATTTTGTCTACCACAAAACGATGAAATAATCTTTCTATTCAATTGATATTCCTGTACATCTCATGGAATTAACCTCAACTCTTTTCCTTCACCTTCTAACACAGTTCACCCTCCCCTTCCAATCAGGCCTGAGCAACTCTACAGCTGAACCCGCTCAAGGCCTGAAGCCCTGGTTAAGAGGCCCTCCAGTTAGCTAGTTGCTTCCTGCTCCCTGTCCAGAGCCAGATGTCCTGTGAGCCAACCAATCCAGCCCTGAGGCCAAAAGAAACAGATAATACAGTCAGATGGAAATCAACGCGGACAGGGCTTGGGGTTGGCAGAGGAAAAGACATCTGGGTATCTTGTGACAGATGGATGGGAAGGGAAGAGGGTCCCAGTGCAGGAGTCGCGGGCTGGGGCACATCTTCAGGACTTAGGCTGAAGCAAGCCAGCTCCAGTCTCTGGGTTGCAACTACAGAGACTGGTGCTGAAAAAGCCTGCCCACCTCTACACTGCACAAGTCCCAGGAGACGGGCTTCCGAGCGCTGCTCTCCAGAGCTTACAATCCATGGGGATATAAACAGGGAAGTCATCTGAGGTAGGAAAACATAAATCACCAACCTGTCCATCCCAAATAATCTTAAAACACACAGCAGAATAATCTTTAGAGACAGTTTCGAAACATAAGATGATGTCAAAACCAAGAGAAAGTAGTTCACTTATACTTCCTTGTCCTACTGTCAAGAAACATTCCCTTCTGTTCACTGATACCCATAATACCATTAGCACCAACAGTCTTTCATTTCACAAACAGAGATAAAGGGCAAATGGCCTGTGGCAGATAGTGTGAATGAATTTCAGTCAAATGAAATTAGATTACTTAAAACAGCATACAACTGTCAAGGAAAAATGAACAATAGGCCTCAGAGTAGAACAGATCTGGGTTCAAATCCACCATTTTCTAGCTGTGTCCTCAAACAGTTACACAGTAACTCAGTCTCCATTTGCTTACCTATAAAATGAGGCTGCCTCCACCTGACTCAGAATTCAGCACTCAGTGTGGCACCCAGTCAGCCCCCTTCCCCTTCCATATGTTTTGTTGGGAAATAAAAAACAATAAGATACCAATTATCCAAAGAGAAAGAATGGATGGAATAAGACATAAAAGGCAGAAAAAAGGGAGAAAACCAATACTGAAATTATAGAACTTTTCCATTTTACTTAGGGCCCTCTATGAATTTAATAAAGGGGGAAAAAAAAAAAAAGAAGTTACTCTCTTTGAATTTATTTCAAAAAAAAAAAAAAAAAGAAGTTATTCATCAATATCTCACATTCTGTGACCACAGCAGCTCCAAGAACATGGTCACAAATTACCGTCAGAAGAGAATTTAGAAGGCTATATCCTACAGCATCCAAACCAAAATGTTCCTTAAAGCATCGATTCAAATACCTTCATTGGAAGCTTAATACCTCAAAAATCAGATTATTAAACGTTCTCAGGGTAAATGAGGTTGCCCTTCCTTGGGCCAAAAATGTGCCTCTTCAAATTTCATCTAGATGTCCCAATTTCATCACAGCACTCCAAAGAACAAGCACATGTTCTCCCAAATATTTAAAGATTGGTATCATAACTCCCCTTCAACCTCTAGATGTTGTTCTTTTGAAGGTACTCTTAAGTTCTTCTGATATTTCTTCTGGTCATTAATTCCTATAACTAATGTCAGAAAATGTGGTTGCATATGAACATCCGTAACTTTGCCTACGTGAGAAAATATACAAAATTCTGAAACCAATTTTTAAAAGTGTGTCTCTTCTATTTTTATTTATTTATTTATGATCCTCCTTCTTGCACTTCCCTTTATAATGCTCTTTTTTAACAGTCTTATTGGGGTAGAAGTTACACACCATAAAATCCACTTAATTTAAGTGTACCATTCAATGAGACTTACTGAATTTATAGTTTTGCAGCCAACATCACAACTTCCATCGTCCTCAAAAGATGTCTCATTTCCATTTGCAATCAAGGCTCATTTCCATCCCACCCCTAGCAACCACTGATTTGCTGTCACCAAAGTACTGCTTTTTCTAGAAATTTCTCATACATGGGATCATACAAATCGCAGTCTTGCACTCTGCATGCTCTTTTTGAGATTCACCTGTGTTGTAACATATATATCACGTTCCTTTTCACTGCTCCATGGTATTCCTGGTATTCAAATGTATGGCTATACCACATTTTGTTTTATTTACTCACCAGCTGATGGATATTGGGACTGATACCAGTTTTGGCAATCATGTATATGATCATGCTATGAGCTCTCAAATACACGTTTTCATGTGAACATGTTTTCATTTCTCTTGCAGTAGAATTGTTGAGTTACATGACAAGTGTATATTTAACTTTTTAAGGAACTGCCAAACTGTCAAAGTGGCTGTACAATCTTAAAATCTTGCTAGCAATGTGTAAGGGCTCCTATTTCTCCACATTCTCACCAACACTTGGTACGGTCAATATTACTGGGTGTGCAGTGGTACCTCATTGTGGTTTTAAATTCACATTTCCCTAATGACTAAATGATATTGAGCATCTTTTCATGTGCTTATTTTGCATTTGTGTGTCTTCTTTGATGAAGTATCTTTAAATCTTTGGCCCATTTTTTAAGTGGATTATATGTTTTCTTATTGTGGTAGTGCAGAAGTTCTTTAAATATTCTGGATATAGGCCTTTATCAGATACATGTTTCGCAAATATTTTATCCCAGTCTGTGGCTTGTCTTTTCTTTTGCTTAATGATGTCTTCTGAAGAGTGAAAATTTTTCATTTTAATTAAGTCCAAGTTATCAATTTTCCTGGTTTTTTTTTTTGTGTGTGTGTGCTTTAAATGCCATCTTTGCATAATCCAACATCACAAAGATTTTCTCCCATGTTTTCTTCTGTAAAAAGGTTAATAGTTTTTGCTCCAACATGTAGATCTATAATCCATTTTGAGTTAATGTTTGTGTGTGTTTTGAGTCATGGGTTGAGAATGATTGATCAACTGATTTGCATATGGTTATCCAACTGGTACAGCACTGTTTGCTGAAAAGATAATCTTTTCCTCCAGTGAATTAAGTCAGTACCTCTGTCAAAATTCAACTAACCATATATATTGGCATATATACCTAGACTCTATTTTGTCCCATGGATCTATATGTCTATCCCTATGCTAACAATACACTGTTTTGATTGCTGTAGCTTTATGGTAAATTTTGTAATCAGGTAGTATAAGCGCTCTAACTTTGTTCTTCTTTTGGCTATACTAGTTCCTTTGTTTTTCCATACAAATTGTTGGCTCAGCTTGTCAATTTCTAAAAAAAAAACTGCTGGAATTCTGATATGGACTGCATTAAATCTACTGCTCAACTGTGGGAGAACTGCCATCTTAACAAAATTTAGTCATCTAACCAGCCCAAGAAAATGGTGTATCCCTCCATTTATTTAGGTCTTCTTTAATTTCTCTCAGCAATGCTTTTTATTTTCAGGGTAGTGGTCTTGCACTTCTTTTGGTAAATTTATTTCTAAGTATATTATTCTTTGTAATACTATTGCGAATGGATTTTTAAATTTCTCTTTTAGATTGTTCATTTCTAATATAAAGAAATTAAATTGATTTATATCAGGATATGTATATTGACTTCATAGCCTGTGATCTTACTATTCCATTTATAATTTTTAAAATAAAGTATTTTTTTCCATTATCACTAATTGTTATCAGGCCCTGCATTATTTCACATCTCTTATACAAAAGCTATACTAAGAAGAAGGCAAACATTTCCAACAGTTTTTTAGAAAACCACTTGGCTTTGGAACAATAATCCAAACAAAGTCCTTCATAAGCAAAATCCATATATTCCACTAATTGTGCTACAGCAAGTTAAAAATCACCACTCAGCAAACTAAAACTTATATTACATTCCCTCTCTCTTTTAAAATCCCTGTAACAAGAGTTTGTTAGTATAGGGGTTGGCAAACTATGGCTGAAGGCCCAAATCCAGTCCACCTGTTTTGTAAATAAAGTTTCATTGGAGCACAGCAATGCTCTTTGGTTACATATTGTCTATGGCTGCTTTTGCAATAGAATAGCAGAGTTAAGTTGTTGTGACAGAGGTTGTATGTCCTACAAAGCCTAAAATATTTACTCTCTGGCCTTTTACAAGGATAGTTTGCCAAAACTTGCTATAGGAGACACTGGGCTGCTAGACAATCTCGTGAAAACTGAATTTCCCCTATATTAATTACTATCATTCCTTTCTTTGTCTCTATCACTCCAACTTTTATATTTTTTCCTCAAAAATTTCAAAACTTAAATGAAAACGCAGACAAAAGTACTGACTTCTAAAACAGATTAAGTTTTAAAGGTAAACTATCTAGATTTGTATCAGAATAATACAGTATACAAATAAGCATTAAAGAGAGCTGCAAAAATAGATTTTATATTACAATATTTTAATTTACACATAGATCTGTCATTGAGAGTGCAACAATGATACTATGAACATCTCACAAAGATTATAAAGCAGAAATAGTCAATAATTTTAAAACTGTTAAGTACCTCAGAGTAGTTCAAATCCTTCATTCTACAGATTTAAATCTTGGCTGTTCAAAGAAATGTATTACACACACCCAGTAAAACTAGACTAAAAGAAACAGAATTGTATTACACATAAAGAATAACTCTGGACAACATTTATGAATACTACAAGTCCCATCCAATGTAACTGAGGGAAATTCTTCAAGATATGACCCATTAGGACCTAAGTAAAAAAAAAAAAATAAAGACAGCATATATGGATAACAAGAAAAACAAGAAAGTAAAGTTAAAGTCAAACAGAAAAACATATATAGGTATAAACTGAACCAGAAGTTCTGAATCTAAAAAAGACTGTAATACACACTGTTTAAATTAATTATCCACCTCCCATTTATTGCCAACACTAACAATTCATATGGCAAAGCCTTACCCTAATCTGCTTCATTGATACTGTCAAATTTCAACACTGAAATCCTATTCTAAATACCACCAGCATATGTGCAAATAGCAATTTCTTCATGAATACTTATTGTGAAAGAATAACTTTCCTAATTTTGTACAAGTGAGTTTCTCTAAAGCAACATCCAATAGAACTGTTTACAAAGACAAAAATAGCCCCTACCCATGCTGTCCAGTACAGTGGTCAGCAGCTCCAGGTGGCTACTGAGTACCTGAAATGCGGTTAGTGTGACTAGGGACTTGAATGTTAAATTTTAACTAACTGAAACTTAAATAGCCACATGTGGCCAGTGGCTACCATATCAGACAGTCTGGTCTAAATTATTTATAAAGTTACCTTCACAGACTGCTGTTGCCTTTCAGAAAAAGGGAACAGTTTCCTTTCACTACATGTGAATTTTCCAATCTTCCAATTTAATAGCATGATACTACTTTTGCTAGTCACCTGTTAGAGTGATAGTCACCTCTTTTCAGCAATCTAATCAGGTTTCCTTCCACTGTCCAGATTAAACACATACCAATCTTTATTATCAGATATTAAATATACTATCACTTTGGACTTATCAAAGTGTTAACTGTAATATTTTTTAAAACAGGGTCATAATGGTACAAAAACTGCTTCACTTGAAACATCAACAAAATATTCTTTCTCCTCTTATAAAGTATACAAAGGAGTCAAAAATCTCTGTTTACAAATGCAAAAAAAATTAAAATTAAAATACAAAATCAAATCAACTTGTGTTGGTTTAAAGAAAGAAAAAAGCCAGAGCAGGCAGCGTCAATGGAAACTGAGAGAAGACAGGAGGTGACCTATAATGTCAAACCCTGAAGATGCAGAAGAGAATGAGACTTGGAAAAAAGTTACTTGCTCAGCTATAGGTCCACGATTCCTTGCATGAATGCTTTAGAGCCACACGGGTTTCAGAATTCAGAAACAGAGTGCATACGCCATACGTTACCAAACAGATACAGGGAACAATTCCAACAGAACCTGCTGGTAGCCTCGTCCCTGAGTGTCCAACCAAGTATTATTTGCACACCTATACTCCCCAATTTACATCTCTGACCCTCACCTCTCTACCCAGCTCCACAGCATATCGCAGATACCTTAAACTCAACATGCATTAATTCACCACATATTCACTGAGTGTTTACTACATACCAGGCACTGTTTCGGGGCTAAACATATACCTATGAAATGCTCTATCCCTTACACATGCTCCCAAGGTTCCCTACCTCAGAAAAAGTTGCTTTCATCTACCCTACTGTTCACACCAGGAACATGGGAGTCATCCTTGACATCTTTCTCCCTACATGCACTTCCCATAAATCACTAAGTCCTTTCATATTGATCTTCTAAATCTCTCTCCAATTTATTGACACACTCTCTCTCTCCACTGCTATCACCCCCTAAACTAACCTAGTGGTTCTCAAACAGAGGAGATTTTGTCCCACAAGGGACACTTGAAAATGCTGGGAAACATTCATGATTATCACAACAGGGGGTGGGGTGGGTGCTACTGGCACCTACCAGGTAAAGGTCAAGAATGCTGCTAAACATCCACAATGTACAGGAAGCCCCTACAACAAAATGCCATCAGTGCTGAGGATAAGAAACTTGCTTTAAGGAATTTTTACAGTTATGACATTTATGACAGTTCTTTGAAAAAATTATCACAATTCAGAATTATTTTTAATATAATAAATAAAATAGTTTGATAAAATTTTATTACAGTGAAATACATATTTAAATGTAAACAGCATGAATACTTACTTGTGCATGTTTTCTACTCCTATTATGATCATAATACAATAGGAAATTCCACTTTGTACAAGAAAATGTAAGGCATACCTGTAAAAAGTAAGAGCATTGTTAAAAGACAGATAACCATTCACACATCCCATCTTGAAAAAAATAAGTTAAAAAGTGCAATGTGTAACAAAGAAAATTCCCGGATCAAAAATAAGGCATCAAACCCCCAAAGCCTAAAATTCTGTGAACATCCTGGAGATCAGGAGTCCCATATCACCAACTCCAGAAGAGCTGGAAAAATAAAACCAAACCCCATAATGCCATACCCAACGCCTGAAGCCACAAAAGCATTCTTTCTAAGTCTCCCAGCTACAGGAAAAGGACATTAGGGTTACGTGGCTCAAGGATTAGCGCTCTTTACATAACCCAAGGCACAATGATGAAATGGGAGTAGTAACTCTGGACTTCAGAATGGTCCTGACAGACATTGGTTATTTGTTTACCCAAACTAATTTCTCCAGGACCAGATTTGTACTTTGCCTTTATCTTTTAAACAATATTAGCTATAAAATTATCAAAAAGTACTAAATATTAGAGTTTACTAAAAAACTGGTACACCCAAATATATATTTATTCTCACAACATGATGGCTCGAGTCAAGAAAACTTCCTTATATTAATCTACTCAATCTTTAATTTGTAGTGTATCTACAAAACATTCTGGCTGAGATGGCACTGTATTTTCCAATGCTCTAATGTAGAAACCAACCATTTAGTGAGAAAACTAATCTACCCATTCATTTAAAAATTTTCAGGCAAAAAATCATTAGTATCTCTTGGTTTAAAACTAATCCCAACTATCCCCTCAGCTCACACACACATACTTTCCATTCTCTTTTCCCTTCGGTGGGATGAACAATTTATGAAAAAATTTTCAAATCATAGTGTACAATTTAAAGTATTAATAAGAACATTAACCTATGATTAAAACTAGTTTCTACCTTAATCATTATGGAGTAATTGGCACCTTCAATGTGGGAAGTTACTTAAAATTCTGAACACATTTTCCCATATAGAAATATTGTAAATAGGGAGTCGTCTGCAAAGCAGGTCCCTAGAAGAAATTTACTTCACCCACTGTAGAGAGTAGATCAGTCTGTCTCTCTGTCTCTCTCTCTGTCTCACACACACACACACCAGAAAACAACGTGGCCTACAGTGCTGCTGTAACCAGAGGACCAAGAGGAAGCAGAAAAACACAAGAATATAAACTGAAACAGAAGTATGATTAAAATACATACTTTTCAAATTAATTATCCACCTCTTATTTATTGCCAACACTAACAATTCACTAACAGACTTAATGTGAAAATGCTGAAGAGGACTGCTAAACACCTTTAAGGGAATGAGAGTAGAATTCATTAAAGGTACTTATCTTTAAAAACATTTCTGAGGACTCCCGAGAAATAATTTTTCCTTTCCTCTAGGTAGATCTCCTTGTAAGATGAGGGATACATGACAATGTTAGACGATTTCTCAAACAGTGTCATTGTCCCTTCTACGCCTTTAGGTGTCACTCCCCTGACATCACCATTCAGATGACGCGTAATCTTTTGGGGGGCACCATAACATTCTGGCAGACTTTGCCATTCCAACAGTGTAAGTTCATCCATAGAGAACTGATCTGTGTCCACCTCTGCTTCATTAACCTTCACAACAAGCATCAAGTTGCTTTTCTACTGGTTACAGCACTGGTAAGATATCTTCATAATTTCCCATATTCGCTCTACTTGTTAGCTGTGTAGCCATGAAGTCTTAAGGTCATATATCTAGTTAGTGCCCTAACTGACATTAAAACACAAGTTATTTCCGGGCAATTTGCCCACTGGCTGATTCTTCAAGGGATGAGGTGGAGTGGAATCCCACTTTCAGGATAAATCAACCTTTTATTCCAAAACGTTAATTTGTTTAGAGACAACACATTTTACTTACTTTGCATTTCAAATCACAGTAAAGGCAGGTATAAAATTTATTTTTTGCCAAAAAGCACAAGTTTTTAAAAAAGTTGGGAAACACCTCTTCAATTGTTCAACCGCTCTTTACTGAATTTCAACTTTCTGAAGGGCACTTGACTAGACAAAGAGAATACAAAAGAGTCAATCAGACAGTCTCTGTCCTCAGAGAGTTTCTCTAAAGAGAAAGGCACACAAATAAACAAGCTATTTCAATATTGTGTGATAAACCCTAAAGTAAAGATTGGATAAATGCAAATATTTTCAATCTGGACAACCAACTGGATAATGGTGAAGACAGAAAATAATGACGATAATGGTCAAGACCCTGAGTTAATTGTCAATACTCACAGTGAGCTACCTATTGTGCTAAGCTCTTTCTGTAATATTGCTTCTTTTAGTCCTCACAATATCCTATGAAACTATCATTTTACAGATTAGGAAACTGAAGAGCATACCCAAAGTCACACAGCTAGTAGGCCAAGGTACCCAAATTCAATTCCGGGTCTGTCTCACTTCAGAGTCCAAGCTCTTTTCATTAACTTATACTATTCTCAAAGACATTTAAATACATAATTAAAAGTATAAACTAATTCTCAGTTAAATGAGACTTGTAGATGATAGTAAAAAAAGCAAAAAAAAAAAAAAAAAAAGCTGAGACACAATAAAGGTAAAATGATTACAAATTTACAGGGTACTAATATATGTATTCCAAAAGGGAAGCTGTCAAAATTAACAGCAATATGATTGGCTTTGAGCCTAAAATATCAAGGTGTTAAACTGCCAATCAAAAGGATACTCTACTTCCCCAGTCATCCCAGTTAGCAAAGAGCTATCTTATATATGTTACAGAGGCATAAAAATTCTTCGCAAATAAAGGTATACAAAAAGAGGCTTCCCCTTCAAGAAAACACAGAACTCAAAAAAAAAAAAAAAAAAAAAAAAAAAAAAAAAATCCTGGCTACCATATATAATTTGAAATGCTTAGGGCTACTTGACATTAAAGCAGGTTCCTTGGGATATTATGCTATAAAGCATCAAGAAGGCTTTACAGCGAGAGAACACCCCCAGGTAAATGATCTCCAAGTAAAGAGATGCATCACTATCACTGGCAGTACCCCCATGTTGCAACCCAGGAGATCCTATTTACATTCTAATCTTGTACTCAAGGGGGCAATGTTCACATAGACTGCAAAGCAAATAGTGCCCCCTGGAGTTGGGCAACCTGAACTACAAGTCATCCCCAACCCCTCATTAAAATTTACTACCCAAATATATACTGAATACAGAAGTACTTACGGTTTCAATATATAGACTGGGATATGCTTTAAAATACTCAAGAAAAATAAGTAGGGGAAAGGATAAAATATGAGTGGTAAAATTTAAATCATTGTTGAAGCTGGGTAATGGGTATATGGGGGTTTATTATGTTTTTCTCTGTACTTTTTACAGTTCCATAATAAAAAGTTTAAAAAGCATACACTATCACATGGCATAATGTATATTAAGTGGTAAAACAGTATCATATGGGAAACCTAAGAAAACTTTGATAAAATAAACATGATGCTGTCAAGGAAGTGAAACAGACTACCCTTAGATTTTATTTAAGGACTATACCCACCATGGGCAGCACTACTAGAGGGCTGGCCTCACGGCACATATGGCAGAGGCTGAACAAATTTCCCCTGACTGATGTGTCATGAGTTTCTAGGAAACATCTTCAACTGCCAGAGGCAAAAATTAGATTAAAAATACCAGTATATTCCAACCCTCACAAGAACAAAAAACAACATGCTAGAACAACACAGAGGCTTTATCAAAGTCCCACAGATCTATACCCCACAACAGAAACTACTAAACCACAGACCAAGTGAGTGTGTTTTTATATTCTCAGGGAATTCTCATCTCAAACAACAGTATACAGAAGAGCAAACCTAGAAATCCTTATCTGTGAGTGTGTAAACAATATAGCAAATGAGCAAGCAGAGTGAGTTTTCACTTCAGAAGAAAACTCATGAAGAAATCACAAAGAAGCCCTTCCTTTGAGAGTCCCTGCTGTTTGTCAAGGCAGTCTCGTCTCCTGATTTCCTCTGTCACACACAACCAGTTCCCCACAGTAAACAGGAACTATGGTGTTTCCGAATTTAAAGGTTTCAGGGTAGCTGACTGAGAAAGACAGCTGAAGGAAGGACACACAAACGCGCAAGTAGTCGCGCACACACACCATCTCAAGGATCATAAACAAAAGCTTACCATCATAAATAATTCTTCCCCACCACAAACAAACAAACAAACAACTCTTTTCCCTAATGGCAGAGTTTGAAAAATGGTCACAGAGTTGTACCAATGGGCTTCGCCAGAGCATCTAAAAGCTACTTGTACAGAGGGAAAACAAAACCACAATATTTTAAATGGTTTATCTTAGCATAAAAGATTTGCAAAACAAGTGAAAAGTACTACTCAGGACAGAATAAATGTCTTTATATCCTTTTTCTTCATAAATTATATATATATATATTAAATGATTCTCTGAGACCAAACTTTGAAGAGAGCATCATCTGCAAAAATCAACAGCCCATGCCCCACTATTTAATTTGTCTACTGAAAACAAAATTAAAAATTAAAAAGGTGGCCTATGAGAGAAACTTTATAAGTAAATTAAAGAACAAAAATATAATATATTACATAATACATCTTTCTACATACTATATCTTTCTACACACTTGATTCTCAAACATATCCACACAGTCTTCATTTAAATATGATCAAAATAATTACTCACCATCCAAAGCAAAAAAGTGCAAGATAAAGGCCCAAAAGGGTAGCAACTACATGTCTTATAAAAGAGCTAGTTTTGCTTGAACGTAGGTAAGTTCGAAACCAAATGGCTGCTAGCAAGGCAAAGACTTGGCACACTACAAAGTTGACCTGTAAAGAAAAATTAAAATGTCATATTAGCGACACAGACTTGAAATTTTTCATTTGATGTTACACTCAAATTCTCAGGACAAAAACACCAAGGTTATATAAAATTAAGATCATCTAATTTATGTTAAAAAAAATAATAAAATAAAATAAAAATAAAAAATCAGGGCCTTCCCAGGAATAAGTACATCAAGTTCCAAAAAGAGTCAGATGCATACTGCTTGTACTACACCTGGCAGGGGACACGTGGTACAGTGTGATGAGACACATGGAAGGACACCTGAAGAATCTGGAGGGTACTGGGGTGCAGAACACAGAAACGGAAAGCACAGGGTAACTACTGAATTAAGGGAAAGAGAAAATTGCCTTAATAGTTTAGGTAATCCTGTAACTGGCAGAAAGTAAGAGCTCAGTTTCTCCAAAAGCGCTCTTGGACAGAATCAAGATCCTTGAGGGTAGACAGAACTCAGAGTGGGAGGATCTTGATCGAACTCATTATCCTATATATTGAGCTCTACAGTCATTTCTGGGGTGGGAGTGAATGGGGAGTCCGCTGGCTTAAAAACTGCCAGTTGTGAAACAGTGGAAACCAAGCATCTTAGCTCTGAGGTATCTCAAGGATTGGTTCATGATGCAAAATATGGATGAAATGATAATAGGGAAAGTAACTTTCAGAAAGCCACCAGGGGAAGCATTTATTCCCAAGTCCACTAAAGTCAATTTTCAAATTTCCTCATTACTTGCTAGGAACTTACATTGCTCCTAACTTGCAGACATGAAATAACATAAACGTAATACTGCTGCTGCTCTGTTTTCTCCCACAGTATTCTTTTGCCCTAGCAGAACAACAAAGTAAAGGCCAAGAAGAATGAGAACTCCTTACGGCATTTAAAGACTAGGAACAATCCTCCCTTTCTTTCGTATGAGTACATCCCTAAGGAAAGTATGTCTTAAAATATATAAGAAAAATAAAAAGGCCACTGACATTATAAACTTGCAAGAACAACATATCGCCACAAAAAAAAAATCACTGTTTTAAACATCTAAATTATGAACAAGTCACATCATCTACACGCAGATGTATTCATAAAGATATGGAGATATCTCTGCCTAAACACAGACAACTATCTTCTTTTTCTTGCATTACAAGGAGAAAAACAGTTGAACATTGTTGTTCATTGCCTAAGTAGTACCATTGTTGTTTGAAACAAATGCAATGCAAGCAAAATGTCTTTCCAACAGGTTCTAAGCACTTTTTCTCCCCTAAAGGGTTCTAGCTGTATTTGAAAAAAAAATTCAAGCAAAAAATAAGTATATCAGAAAAAATTATTGATATTAATAACTACTCACATATCATAGCTTCTTACAGTTTAAGAACTTTCCTTCAAAGCTCTCTTAATTCAACAAAAATTTATAAAGCATCTACAATGAGCACACCATAAGAAATTAAAAATGAGTAAGCTAAGCCCTGAATGAGTTTAGAATCTAGCAGAAAAAGCAAACACATATACAAGGAACTTCAACTCAACATTCAAGTACATTTTTAAGGGTTATACAGAAAGCAGTTTAAGAATACCTCAGAGAAAAGAGTATTAAGAGGTAAGTGTAAAAAAGTAGGTGGCGTAAGAGCTGGGGCCAGAGCAGCAGTTCCTTAACACAGGATTTCCACGACCATCTGGGAGGCCAGTCTGCCCCCTCCTTCCCCATCCCTTTCCTTTCGTTCCCCTCCCTTCCCTCCCTCCCTCTGTCACCATACTTGTATATTTACACAATATAAAGCAAAGTATGACCATTATTGCAGAAGCAGTCTAGGATCACTGACATAAAGCAATTACAGACTCTTTATAATCACCTATTTTCAACATTCTCATGTTATAGATAAATGTGAGATCGAGCCTCATTCCAGATAGACTCATTCAAAATCTTTTGGGAGATCTAAAATCTGTATTTACACACACACACACACACACACACACACACACACACACACTCTCACATGTTCGGATGATCCTCAAGGTGTGAGAATCACTGACTTGGCAGAAAAGGGAAGGGGCATTCCAAGCTCTTTATGGTTTAACTTGTAAGTGATGAAAAACCATTGAAGATTTTCTAAATGAGAAAATTAAGTGACCCACCCTCTGTTCTTGGAAAGCATTTACTAGCAGTTCTGCAAAGTAAGAAAGAGAATAAGGAGGGCCTGCAAACAAGGTAGGAGGCTACTGTTATGGGCCCCTTGAGAATCAAGGAGGGCCTGCAGTTGCAGGCAGTATGGAAAGGAAAGAACCAATTCAAAGAACACTCAGGTGATAAAACTGTCAGGATTTCACTAGATAAGGGTATAAGAGAATAGTCATAGGGGGTGATAACATCAATCAAGGTGGGGAAAAGTGAGGAGGAAGAGCAGGTTTCAGGGGGAGAAATGAATTCTCTATCAGGTATACTTAGTATGAAGAATATCCCAGGAACAAGTATGCAGATTCAGAAGACAGTTGGAAACGGACATAATTGGAGGAAAATCGTGTCCACAGCTAAAGCTGAGGAAAGACAAGAAGACCCAGGGCAGAATCCTATAGGCCCGACACAGTTAAGTCCCAGGTCAAGTAACAGGGGCAAACAGAGGGAACAGTCTTCAGAGAAGTATGGAAGTGAGCGACTTGTACCTTCTGGAGGGGCAGAACGGGCGGGAAGCCTCAAGGAAGAGTCTCAGGAAGCAGTGGTCACTGTCAAATGTCACAGGCCATAAAATAAAAAACAAGTCACCTACTCTGGCAATTTCAACTTGATGGGTGCCCCGGTGAAAGGAGTTTAAATAGAATGTCCAGAGGTGGAAAGCCACATTTTACAGATCAGGAAACCAAGTTTCAATGCTTAGGTGACTCGTCTAAAATACAATTTAAGAATAACTCGTACATTTACCCTCGAATTGCGAGGATAATTTTGCAGAAGATACAAAGATACATAAATGTGGTCCTGTTCAAAAGAAGGAAAGGAGTGAGTCACAAACAAAGGTCTAGAATACAATTTGCTAAATGTTAAAGCACTGCTCTAAGGGAACCCAGAGGAAGGAGGGCTGCTCCATTCCCCTGGGGAGGTGGGGAGCCTCCCAAAGGCTGTTTCTGGCATTTGGGCCTTGTAATTGAGCAACGAAGGATAAGAAGGATTTACATAGTCAGACAATGGCTGGAATTTTAGGAGAAGGGAACAGCATAATTCACATCAAGAAAAAAATCTATTACACATCCAGATGGAGAAGCCAGTCCTATGCTTCTTTACATAGAAAAGACTAGACTATATACACACTCAGGCATTCAAATAACTGTTTTTAAAGATCTTAACTGTAAAACTTTCCAAACTGAGACCCTACCTTAGTCATTCTTTCCTGGGTGGGGTAGAACTGGGGAGGCAAATGAATACTGGAGGGGAGAGATAACCAGAAAAAACATGTAAGTTAAGTGTGTCCCTCCAAAAAAGTCTGAACAGTCATTTCTGCCCTGAAGACTAACACAGCTACAATTTGGATCAAGGTCACATGTGTAAGAGGTCTTATCCAGACTCAACCCAAGACTGGCTTCCTCCAGAGCCACCTGCCTCTGCTGGGCCAGCCTCTACTGCAGATGTCTGAAGGTCAAACTTGCTTGATACAGGCAAGACTTTAAAAAAGATGCTTCCTCAAATGAATGTCAACCATGTAGAGAGTTGAAAAAGGGATGGTATTCAGGAAAAAACATAATCAAAGCAAAATGGAGTCTATGGTCGACAGTAACATTGTAATATACCTCCATAAAATGTAACAAAGGCAATATGCCAATGCTAAATGTATATGAGAGGGGGATATAGGGGAGGAATATGGGATTCTTGGTAGTGGTGTTATTTGCTGTCCTTACTAGTATATTGTATTATATGACGTTATTTTTCTTTTTATCATTTTTTTCTTATTGCTAAAAAAAAAAAAAATTTTTTTCTTGTAGTAATCAATATGCTCAAGTGCTGCTTGCGGTGATAAATGTACAACTTTATGATGATACCATGAACAACTGATTGTACACTGTGGATAAATGTATGGTATGTGAATATACCTCTATAAAATTGTAGGAAAATATATATATAGGAGTAAAAGTGTTGGAGAAAACATGGTGAGAGGGATGTACCTATCTACCTGTTGATGAGCAGGTAGAATGGTGTAGCCTTTCTGAAGGTCAGTGTGGCTGTTCCACAAAAAGTTAAGTATGTGGGGACCAAAAGGTCCTGCAACCGCATTATGGGGTATGTCATTTGAAGATCTGAGAGCAGAGACATGTATGAACATTTGCAAACTGGTGTTCATAGAGGCAGTAATCATGATTTGCAAAGGGTGCACATGACCTAAGGGTACACTGACTGAAGAATGGAATGGTGTACTGTGGTGTACGCATACAGTGGGACATTGAGCAACTACAAGGAGTGAAGCTGTGAGACACACAACGAGGTGAATGGATCCTGTACACAGTATTTGAGTGAAGTACACCAGAAATAAAGACAAACACTTTAATGCCTCACCAATATGGACTAACTACAATGTGTAAACTCAGAATTTAATCTTAGAACATAGCCTAACGTGGACATAATTATTGTAATAGTCCCTAGATTGTAAGCTCTTAGAGCAGTTAACTCTATCCCTGAATTGTAATGTCGATCTCTAAACTTCGAGATGCTGATCCCCTAGCGTATAACCTGATTGGTCTCTGGAACAATGCATATCTCTGAGACACCTGAAACTCAGAGCCAGAGCTCGGCAGATATGAATGTCAGTATTAGTGCATACAGCCACTGTCAAAAAAAAAAAAAAAAAAAGCTGAAAAAGAGCCCAGACTTCAATTAGTGATATGAATGAAGCAGGTCTGGTTAAGACCAGGGCAAGCCAGGCCAAAGGGTAAAGGTTGAAACTGACTGTGTTTTAAAACTTCAACTTCCATATGAGACCAAGGGAAGAGACATCTATTTGGTACAGGATCTAAATTTTCTAAACGGTACAACTCTACAGTCGATTTGTTCAAACACCACAATTGCATGGAACTTTGAATAGGAAGTGAGATACAGCAGGTTAGTATAGGCTGGAGTGAAATACTGACACATCCAGAGTAATTTGGGCAGATAATAAAAAATATATTTACAGCCTTCCCCTCCCCAGCCCCGAGGATCTGGGGGAAGGTGCAGAAGTGTTGGACTTCCTCACCTGGACTAGTGTTGATGTTGTCATTGGGACTGGCGGTTTGATGTGCTGAGCCCTTGAGCATGGGACTTGCCCTTATGAAGCTCATTACTGCAAAGGAGAGACTAAACTTGCATATAATTGTGCCTAAGAGTCTCCCCCTGAGTACCTCTTTGTTGCTCAGATGTGGCCCTCTCTCTCTCTAACTGAGCCATCTCGACAGGTGAACTCTATGCCCTCCCCGCTACATGGAACCCGACTCCCAGGGTTGTAAATCTCCCTGGCAATGCAGAATATGACTCCCGGGGATGAACGTGGACCCGGCATCGTGAGACTGAGAGTATCTTCTTGACCAAAACGGGGATGCAAAATGAGACGAAATATTTCAGTGGCTGAGAGATTTCAAATGGAGTCGAGAGGTTGCTCTGGTGGACATTCTTATGCACTATACAGATAACACCTCTTAGGCTTTAATGTATTGGAATAGCTAGAAGTAAATACCTGAAACTACCAAACTCCAACCCAGCAGTCTGGACTCCTGAAGACAATTAGATAATAATGTAGATTACAAGGGGTGACAGTGTGATTGTGAAGACCTTGTGGATCACACCCCCTTTATCTAGTGTATGGATGAGTAGTAAAAATGGGGATAAAAACTAAAGGACAAATGGGGTGGGATGGGGGGATGATTTGGGTGTTCTTTTTTCACTTTTATTTTTTATTCTTGTTCTGGTTCTTTCTGATGTAAGGAAAATGTTCAGAGATAGATTGTGGTGATGAACGCATAACTATGTTATCATACTGTGGACAGTGGATTGTATACCATGGATGATTGTATGGTGTGTGAATGTATTTCAATAAAACTGAATTAAAAAAAAAGATGCTTCCAGCCAAATTCTGTCATTCTATTTAACAAAACATCAGTGAAGAGCTACTTCCCATGTATAACGAACACCATAAAGATACTCTTTCTGGAATTAGTATACATTTATCTTGGTTTGTTATAGGTCAACTGCTTTATAAGCACTTTCTTCCAAATGGAAAGAAATTTAGACTAAAAAGACTTCATGTGCCTTTTTCATCAAGACTTCATGTTCCTTTTTCATGATTCTGGTTGAAAACATATCTATTTAAATGACCTAACATTTGAAATGGTGTGCTGTCAAATAAACATTTTTAAATTGCCCCCAGCAATTTGGGATTGGGGGTTGGGAGGGGCCAGTGGCAGAGCATAGAGAGAAAGAAAGAAGCAAAGATAAAAAATCTTAGCTATTTTAAGACTTATAACACATCTTATTTTATACAAAAGAAGCCTGTTTAAAAGTTGCTCACAAAAATAAAGCAATTGTTTCAGATATACCAGAGAGGATGCTATTTAAGGTGCTTGTTTTACCTGAGGTGGTGAGAAAAGTATTTTCTTCAACATCAAGTCACTTGCCTCAATCTAACAATTAAGTTAGTGTCCAGGGGCACAGTTTGAAGGCCCGCTTCTCAGTAATTTATGCCATTTCAACCTAACAGCAACAAAATTAACTTTTTTTTAAGGACATTCAAAGAAATTCTTAATAATGCCCCAAAATAAATTTATAAAAACATTCAGAAAGTTTAAAAAGGTTATTCAAAGATAAAATATAGACATCCTAAGAGAAAATATAATTGATTTTTCATAAAAAGATGTAAAAGCTAACTATTGCAAAAATGCTAAAAAAGTCAAAAGACAAATGAGAAGTAGGGAAAAATATTTACAAAACCTATGACAGAAAAGAGAATTACCTATTTAACATATAAAGAACTCTTGTATATCCACAAAAAAAAATATGAACACAATAGAAAACTGGGCCAAAGTCATGAATAAGCAATTTACAAAGAAATGTAAACGTCCAATAAAAATCTGAAACAATATTCTTTCCCAACCATAATTAAATGCAAATTAAAGCATCAGTGAGATACTAATCATTTTTTCATCTTTCGATGTCGTCGGACACCTGTCTTGTCCAATATGATAGCCACTAGCCACATGTGGCTATGGGCACTTAAATGTGGCTATCTAAATTCAGGTGTCATTAAGACACATCAACTTTCAAAGACACGGTATGAAAAAAATAAGAATGTAAAATACAACATTAATAATTTTATATTGATTGCATATTGAGATGATAGTATTTTGGAATACTAGTGAAAAACATAGTATGAACATTACTTTAACCTGTTTCCTTTTACTTTCTAATGTGACTACTAAAAATTTTTAAATTACATGTGGCTAGCTTTTGTTATTCACTTTATACTTCTATTGGACAGTGCTGGTACAACTAATATACTATATTTTTAAAGTTTTATTCTTCTCTCTTATGAAAATATATATACTTAAACTGCCGCACATGCCACAGAAGAGTTTAATCACCCTCCACATAATAATTAAGCAGTCTATAAGCCAACAACTGACTTATAATAAATTTAGAGTAAGAAAGCTTAAATTCCAAGACAGCTCAAGGGGATTACAATCCTCAACAAATCAATAAATACAGTTTAAAAAAAATATCAATTGCTACCTGCATATCTCTGTGAACAGAAAACAAAATATGTTCTGTTACTTTTCTATTAGTAAAAATGAATTTTGAGCAAACTCATAGTGTTAGAATATAGATATAGGTTACTAGGGAATGGGGTAGAGATAGGGAGTAGGCAATTAATGCTTAAAATGTACTGAGTTTCCTCTCTCTAGCTAAGCCAACTTGGCAGGTGAACTCACTGCTCTCCCCCCACTACGTGGGACCTGACTCCCAGGGGTGTAAATCTCCCTGGCAACACAGGATATGACTCCCAGGGATGAATCTAGACCTGACACTGCGGGACTGAGAACATCTTCTTGACCAAAAGGGGGATGCAAAATGAAACGAAATTAAGTTTCACTGGCTGAGAGATTCTAAATGGAGTTGAGAGGTCACTCTGGTGGGCATTCTTATGCACAATACAGATAACCCTTTTTAGGTTTTAATGTATTGGAACAGCTAGAAGTAAATACCTGAAACTATCAAACTGCAACCCAGTAGCCTTGACTCTTGAAGATGACTGTATAGCAATGTAGCTTACAAGGGGTGACAGTGTGATTGTGAAAACCTTGTGGATTGCACTCCCTTTATCCAGTGTATGGATGGATGAGTAGAAGAACGGGGACTTCTTCTACTGAAAAATAGGGTGGGAGGGGGAGGATGATTTGGGTGTTCTTTTTTACTTTTATTTTTTATTCTTATTTTTACTTTTTCTGGCACAAGGAAAATATTCAAAAAACAGATTGGGGTGATAAATGCACAACTATATGATGGTATTGTGAATAACTGATTGTACACTTTGGATGACTTAGTTGATAGCACTTAGTTGGAATATATCTCAATAGAATTAAATTAAAAATGTACAGAGTTTCTATTTGGGATGATGTAAAACCTTTGGTAATGGATAGTGGTAATGGTAGAACAACACTGTGTATGTAATTAACAACACTGAATTATATATTTGAATGTGGTTACAAAAGGGAAATTTTAGGTTGTATCAATGCTAATAGCATAAAATTTTTAAAAAAATTTATGGACCCCTACAAACACAAACAGTAAATCCTACGTTAAAATACACACTAGAGCTAATAGTACAATTATAAAAATGCACTTTCATCAACTGTAACAAATATACCACACCAATGCAAGGTGTTAATAATAAGATGGTATATAGGAACCCTGTATTTTATGCACGATTTTTCTGTAAATCCACAACTTCTCTAAAAAAAGAAGTTTGGATAGCACGTTTACGTTTTAGCCCATTTCTCCTCAGGTGAACAGCAAGTATTTATGAGACCCCTCACTGGGAGAAGGGAGTGGGTGAGGTTGGGCTGGGAATGTACACAGGCTGAGGCCAAGGATCGAAGGGGCTCTGAGGCCCTAACAGTCTTGAGCTTCAAATCGGCACTGAGCTCTAATCCACCTGTGCAAGTCTAGCTATGTGAACAGCTAGTGAAAAATAGATTGGATACTAGTCTCAGAATGTTTTTATTCTTTAAGTCTGAAATGGGACTTTGGATTCTCTTTGTCTTTTTTTTAATATCCCAGGCCAAACTCATGCAGCTATGTTTGAAAAACAGTGTCCTCATCAATCAAGCTAATCTACCAAAACAAACCTTAAAGTAAAGTAGATATCATGGGGTCCAAAGGTAAAGAACCACTTTTTAAATATAAAATGACAAAATTAAACCCAATCAGATACCACTATACACGTCCAGACTTCCAACTGACAATCCCAAGTGTAAACCACGCTGGAGAGCAATGGGATCTCTCAAAAGTGGCCAGGTATGTCTAGGGATGCATATGTGAGTGACAAAAATATAAAGAAGAGCCTGTAAATGATTATCCACGAAAGAAAGGAACAGACTACATTCACAGATAGACACAAAAGGGCTTTTGAGGGCTGGTGATGTTCTACTTCCTGCGCAGGGTGTTTACACAGGTGTTGACTTCACAATTTTTTGTTAAATTTTAGGCATTAATTAGGGCAACATGAGATAATGTAATAAACAGACACAAAATACAATGACTAAGACAAAACCGAGGTTCGTGTAACCATCCAAAGCAGATATTCCTGGTCTGTGAGCAGCCCTGCCATGCAAGGTGATTCAGGGGTTCTGCTGCCCTCTGTCCTGTGGCTTCCTCATCCAGAAACTCATTACTGCTGCATCGAGCTGTAAGAAGGGAAACATGAAATCATGGAAAAGGCACACTGTTTCTGAAGATCCTTAGTCTGAAAATGAGGCAAATTATCACTTTCATTCAAATTCCACGGGCAGACAGCCCACCAAAACACCAGGCAGATTGGGAGGTGTGGCTGAGCTGTGTGCCCAAGATAAGGAAGAAAACAGACTTCTGGTGAATATCTAGCAGTTTTGCTACCACACTTTACATATGTTTATGCTTCCCTGTATGTGTATTCTGTTTCACAATATAGAAGTAATTAAAATTGACAACTCTTTCTTAAATGACTTTAAGCATATCTGTTCGTACCTTTAGTTTATTATGAATGCTTAAACCCATAAAACGTTAAAATTAGAAGTGTCCTAAAAGATCATCCAATCTAGCTCCCAGGCAATACACCATTTCCATCAACCATCTTCCAGAGACAGGAAGCTCATTATTTCACAAGCCAATCTGTTCTATTGTTGTAAACCACTGATTTTTTAAAAGTTCTTCCTGACAGGGAGCTAAACTCTGCCTGCTTTTAACTTCCATCAATTGTATCCAACCACCTGGGCTCTGAATCCCATACTTTCCCACGTCCTTAGGGACCACAGCTCCATCAATTACCTCCTCTCTCTTCTGAATCTTCAACATCTTTCTCTCCACTAGCTCTTCCCTTCAACATATAAACAGGCTAATATTTCCACAATCTTTTTAAAAAATAGTGTCTTCAAAAGAAAATCAGTGTCATATAATGTAGAATACAGGGGACCTAGAGATAGACAGAAGCTAGCGAAGGGGGAATGAAAACCTAATATATACAGGCATGATAATGAGGGTGAACTTAAAGGAATGAGAATGGACAGGGGTGATGATGGTTCATTAATGGGATTTTAAGTATCAGTGCCGCACTGAAGGCAAACATAATTAAAAGTGGTTGTTTAAAGGCATGTAACCCACACAGTAGCACTACAAGTATCAGTGTTTGCATGATATACTTCTTGGATATGACACTGGTACCAAGAATTAGCAATAGAGTGGTATATGGAAAAACTACCCATTACATATTACAGACTATGTTTAACAGGAATATGTTACCAGCACTACATTAATACTAGGGATGAATAATTAGCGGCTGATAAGAGCTGTGATGTTTTTTTGTTATGATAATTGTTTAAAATTGAGAGTGATGATGACTGTACAACTAAGTAAAGATAATGTGAAACACTGATTGTTTATCTTGGTCAGAATATATGCTATGTGAAATCAGGAACCCCCTACTTAATGAGCCCTTGATCTTGAGGCTTGCTCTTATAAAACTTAGGGCTGTAAATGGGAAGCTAAGCTTTCCTAAAATTATGCCTAAGAGGCACCTCCAGAGAACCTCTTTTGTTGTTCAGATGTGGCCTTTCTCTCTCTAAGCCCAATTCAGCAAATAAATTCATTAATCTCCCCCATAAGTGGGACATGACTCCCAGGGAAGTGAATCTCCCTGGCAACATGGGACACAACGCCCAGGAATGAGCCTGGCCCTGGCATCAAAGGATTAAAAATGCCTTCTTGACCAAAAGAGGGGAAAGAAAGGTAACAAAATAAGGTTACAGTGGCTAAGGGATTGTAATTGAGTCGAGAGGCTATCCTAGAGGCTACTCTTATGCAAGCTGTATTTAAATATTACAAATGGCCACAGTATGCCAAGCCCTAACCAACAGTATTCCCAAAATGCCTAGGTCCCTATCTGAGAGTCTATAAAAGTTTCATTCACTAAGTTTATCTCTCAGAAACTTAAGGCCACCAGAGTGTTTGTTCCTGTGTCAGACAAGTCCTAAAACCCAGAGGCAACAGCCTCTATAAGATCAACTGTCAGATGCAGCCCCCTTCCCCATACGGTCAACAGTCCTTTCCAATATAAACAAATTAGGGTGGTCACTGCCTAGACACACCTGAAGATTGAGAAAGTGATTAAACAAGAGGAAGGAGTAACACAGACAAGATAGGATTTAACAAATGATTATGAATACTGACTCTTTATAAAAATATTATTTTAGATGCTAGGGCATTAGAATAGCTAGAAGGAAATAAGTGAAATGGTGGAACTGTAACTCATAACATTCTTTAAAAAAAAAATGAAAAAATACTCTTGTACATTGCTACTTCTCCCACTATCTAGTCATGCTTTCTTCTTCCCCTTACAGGCAAGCTTCTAGACAGGCACTCTGCGACTTCTACTTTCACTCTCTCCTTGATCCCACAAACATGTATTAAGTGCCCACTAAGGACTCTGTCACCTCCCATACATTGGTTTCCACTCCAACGCCTCCACTGAAACTGCTCTTGAATAGAAACTTTAAGTCGTCCTCTTCCTGACCACACTCTTAAGTGACCAACACTGTTATACACAAGGATGCGTCTCTGTGATGTAATGCTTAGCTTCCGTGTCACTTCCTCTGAGAAGTCCTTATTGCCGTTCACCTGGCCTCCATCCCCACCCAGATCAAGTCAAGTGCCCACTTCTGTAGTCTAATAGCACTGATACACATTTCCTTCACAGTGTTTAGTACATGGTTTTAAAAATCAGAATACTTGTCTATCACCTGCACTCAGCAATGAGCTCCTTGAGGGCAGTCACTGTATACGCGTCATGCAGAACACAGAATCTAATGTAAACTAGAGGCCAAACCAGTTTTCTTTTTTGAAGAAGAAGAAGGAAAAGCTGGCCTATTTGTGTCTCCTGGAAGACACAAAATAAAGCCAACTCTTTTCCAAAGGACAACCTCTAAAAAATTTGAAGATGGTACAATCCTAAGTTGCTGTTTTCTAGAGTAAACCATTCCAAGTCATCAAATGCTATTTGGAGAACACGGTTTCCAAACTCTTCACCAACCTTATTTGTCTGATGCATCTACACACTATGCAAATAAAAAAAACAATGTTTCTCTGCTTTTGACATAGTTTCTGAATGTAACACCACCAACATACAGTCTTTGTAAAGTCACAACTGGGCCCCAAATTAACTATATTTTAGGAAACAAAATATTGCTTAGGAACTTAATATTTGCTATGACATTTACCAGATATGTTAAAAGTCATTAAAAAAAAACAAAACCGAAAAAGTCCTAAGGAAGTATAAATGAAAAAAAATATTGAAGGAACAGAAAGCTTACCTCAGCTAAATACTTTTAGAAAACAACCTTCTGGAAACACCAAAAATGAATTCAGTCCTACGAACTATAAAAAATGCTTTTTATAAACCACAATAAAAATTTACAGATTACCCAGTAAGTATAACATTCTGCACAAAATTCAAATTAAGCACATCCAAAACTGAATTCTTTACTGCACCCTGACCCATCTTATCATCCCATCAAATATACCTTTCCTTCTATGTCCCCAATCTTAAATAATGGGATCACCACTTCCACCCAGCTCCTCACAAGCTATAAATTCTGTAATCTTTACTCATATTTTTGGACTTTCAGAACACTTTTTAAATAATTCCTAATGCTCATCGTATTGAATTGTCACTTACTGGCGGACTAGTTGGGACTTTCCCTTTAGACTATCAGCTTCTCACGACCTGGACTACATTTTAGCCATCTATGGATTCCTAACCAACCCTAAGTGGAGTGCCTTCTCTTTCTGTGTTTTTAAATCACTGAAAGAAAAAGTTAAAAAACAAAAACAAAAACAACAACAACAAAAAACCATGCCCAGACACATAGAAGTCAAACTGTTGAATGCTAAAGACAAGGAGAGGGTTCCTTGTTGCATACAAGGGAGTCCCAATGAGAAAGTTCCAATTTAATAACTTTGCTATTTAAAACAAAGAAAACAATGTGCTATCAGCAATTGTAATAAATATTCCACACCAATATGGGGAAATTGGTGTGGGAAACTTATAGTTCTAAATTTGTACATTAAAAAAGAGAAAGTTATCAAATCAGAGACCCAACTTCACAACTGGAGGATCTAGAAAAAGAACAAATTAAACCTGAAGCAAACAGATGGAAGGAAATAACAAATAATAGAGCAGAGATAAATAAAATAAAGAAAGGGAAAAAAGTTAGAAGGAGAATCAACAAAACCAAAAGTTGGATCCTCAAAAAAATCAGTAAGATTGACAAAACTTCAGATACGGTGGAAAAGAAAAAAAGAGAGGATACAATTAACTAAAATCAGAAATGAAAAGGGAGACATTACCACCAAACCCAAAGAAATAAAAATGATCATAGGAGGACACTACAAATAACAATAGGCCAACAAATCAGATAATCTTGATAAACTTGACAAAAACCTAGAAACACAAAAACCTACCTACACTGACTCAAGAAGAAAGAAAAGTTTTCAACAGACTAGTAAAAGATTTAATAAACAATCCCAAGTCTCCAAAAAGGGCCCAGGACCTGATGATGTCACTGATGAATATTACCAAACATTCCAAAAAGAATTAAAAAATTCTCAAACTCTTCCAAAAGTTGAAGAGGAGGAAACACTTCCTAACGCATTCTATGAGGCCAATCTCACCCTAATATCAAAGCCAGATAAAGATACTATAAGAAAAGAAAATCATAGAACAATATCCATTTTGAATGCAGATACACAACTCAACAAAATATAAGCAAACAGAATCCAAAAGCACAATAAAAGAATCATACACCATGATCAAGTGGGATTTATACCAGGAATGAAAGGGTGATTCAACATAAGAAAATCAATCAATGTAATATACCACGTTGATAGAACAAAGGGGAAAACCATGATCACCCCAATTAACGAAGAAAAGTCACCTGGCAAAATTCAGCACTGCTTCTTGATAAAAGCACTTAGAAAAATAGGAATAGAAGGAAATTTCCTCAACATGATAAAGGACATATATAAAAAACCCATAGCTGACAACATACTCAAATGTTAAAGACTGAAAGCTTTCCCTCTAAAATGAGGAATAAGTCAAGGATATCCACTGTCATTACAGCTATTCAACACTGTACTGGAAGTTCTAGCCAGAGCAATGAAGCAAAAAAAAGAAATAAAAAACGTCCAGATTGGAAAAGAAGAAGTAAAACTTTCAGTATTTACAGATGACATGCTCCTATATATAGAAAAATCCATAACAAAGCTACCAGAGTAAATAAGTGAATTCAGCAAAGGGGCAGGGACAAGATCAACATGCAGAAATCAATATTGTTTCTATACACTAGTAATGCACAATCTTGAGGAAAGTTAATTATAAAAATTCCATTTACAATAGCAATTAAAAGAATCAAATATCTAGAAATAAATTTAGCAAAGGATGTAAAGGACATACACAGAAAACTGCAATACATTGCTAAAAGAAAAAGAAATCAAAGAAGACCTAAATAAAAGGAAATACATCCCATGTTCATGGATTAGAAGACTAAATATTGTTAAGATGTCAATACTACTCAAAGCGATTTATAGATTCAATGCAAGCCCAATCAAAATTCCAGCTGCTTTCTTTGCAAAAATGGAAAAGTCAATAATCAAATTTATATAGAAAGGTAAGTGGTCCCAAATAGCCAAAAACATTTTGAAAAAGAACCAAGTTGGAGGACACACATTTCCCGATCTTAAAACTTATTACAAAGCCACAGTAAATAAAACAGCTTGGTACCAGCACAAGGACAGACATACAGAACAATGGAATCAAATTGAGAACTCAGAAATAAACCCTCACATTTATGGCCAATAGATTTTTTTTTTTTTTTTTACATTTTACTTTGAAATAAATTCAAAGTTATAGGAACAGTTCCAAAAACAATACAAACCCCATACACAGAACTCCAGCATTCCCTGACCCCCCCCCCCGATACCCCGATCCACTAACTTTAACATGTTGTCACACCACTATTTCTTTCCCCTCCCTCCCTCCTTCTCTCCCTCTCTCCCTATCTATCATCCATCATCTGCTGCTCTGTCTTCTGAACATGAGTGCTAGCTGCACACATCCTTGAACAAACACTATAATTCACATACACAATTCCCATAAACAAGAACATTCTTTTATGCAATCCCATTAAGTGCAGCTAAGAAGTACAAGAGATTCAACGATACAAAGCTTACATTCTATATTTCCTTTTCCTTATGTCTCAACTGTGTCCCTTTAAGGCTCCGGTCCTCCATTCTCAGATCCCATCCACGGTCATACTTGGCATTCAACTGTCATGTATTTAGACTGTCTTTTTTTTTTTTTTTTTTCTCAATTGTGGAAACATATATACAGCCTAAATCTTCCCATTCCACCCCCTCCCTAGCATTCGATTAGTGGGATTAATCACATTTAGAATGTTGTAATGCTATCACCTTCCCACCATCCATTACTAGAAATTTGCCTTCACCCCAAACAGCAACCCTACACTCATTTCTTAACTCCCCATTACCCCTTCCCCCATTTCTCTTAACCCATACTCTACTTTTCATCTCTATGGTCATATTCTCTGATAATTTCTTTGTGTTTACTGTGGGGCTTAAAATTAAACTCTTAAATCCATAACAATCTTGTTTTTCTTTGATACCAACTTAATTTCAATAGGACACATAAACTATGTACCTATACTCCTCCATTCCCCCACCTTTATATAGTTCTTGTCAAAAATTACATATTTTACATTGAGTTCAAAACCACTGATTTGTCATTAGAGTTTGTGTATTTTATATCACGTAGGAAGTAAATAGTGGAGCTACAATTCAAAAATTATTGACTTCTATTTGTATTCCATTGTGGTCAGAGATTGTGCTTTGAATATGTTCAACTGTGGTTTTTTTGTTTGTTTGTTTGTTTGTTTGTTTTTAATTTACTGAGGCTTGTTTTATGTCCCAGCATATGCTCCATTCTGGAGAAAGATCCGTGATCACTAGAGAAAAATGAGTGCCCTGGTGATTTGGGATATAAGGTTCTATACATGTCTGTTAAAATTCTCTATACCTCTTTCTCCTTTCTTTGTTTCTCTGTCGGTAGGGCTCCCTTTAGTATCTGAAGTAGGGCAGGTCTTTTATTGGCAAAGTCTCTCAGCATTTGTTTGTCTGTGAAAAATTTAAGCTCTCCCTCAAATTTGAAGGAGAGCTTTGCTGGATAAAGAATTCTTGGTTGGAAATTTTTCTCTCTCAGAGTTTTAAATCTGTCATGCCACTGCCTTCTCACCTCCACGGTGGCCACTGAGTAGTCACAACTTAGTCTTATGTTGTTTCCTTTGTATGTGGTGAATTGCTTTTCTCTTGCTGCTTTCAGAACTTGCTCCTTCTCTTCAGTATTTGATAGTCTGATCAGAATATGTCTTGGAGTGGGTTTATTTGGATTTATTCTATTTGGAGTTTGCTGGGCATTTATGCTTTGTGTATTTATATTGTGTAGAAGGTTGGGGAAGTTTTCCCTAACAATTTCTTTGAATACTCTTTCTAGACCTTTACCCTTCTCTTCCCCTTCTGGGACACCAATGAGTCTTAAATTTGGATGTTTTATTTTACCTATTTTATCCCTGAGATCCTTTTGGATTTTTTTTATTTTTTTCTCCATTCTTTCTTTTGTTCTTTCATTTTCTGTTCTGTGGACCTCTAGGACACTGAGTCATTGTTCAACTTCCTCTAATCTTGTATTATGAGTATCCAGAGTCTTTTTAATTTGGCTAACAATTTCTTTTATTTCCTTAAGATCTTCTAGTTTTTTATTTAATCTTGCAATTTCTTCTTTATGCTCTTCTAGGGTCTTCTTTATGTCCCTTTTATCCTGCTCCATGTTCTTCTTTACACCTTTAACATCCTGTGCCATGTTTTCGTTCCTCGATTGTAACTGTTTGATTAATTGTGCCAAGTACTGTGTCTCTTCTGATATTTTGATTTGGGTGCTTGGGATCGGGTTCTCCATATCGTCTGGTTTTATTATATGCATTAAGATTTTCTGTTGTTTTTGGCCTCTTGGCTTTTGCTTTCCTTGATAGGGTTCTTTCAAGTTGTAAAAAAAAAAAATACCAATCTAATTTTTCAGAAATACAAGTTGGTGGCATACACTTTCTGCAACTAACCAGCAGATGGTGTCTGCAAGTCACCTATACCCCTCAAGTCAGTTCTCCCCAACTCTGTCTCTGTGGTGCGTGGGGAAATTATTTTTGTGGGGTTCAGTTGATGAACTCAGTTTGGGTTTGTTGTTGGGGCTGTCTGCCCTGAATGTGGGGCATGTGTCTGGGTGGTTAAGCAGGCAGGGCAGCTTTAATATTCAAACCTCCCAGGTGTTCCCAGAGATTCAAGGCTGTTGCAAGAGTCTAAGCCTTCATTTCTGTTTTGCCCCAGATTTTCTCTGTTGCTGACCCACAAACCACCGGCATTGATGTAGCATCCCTGGGTTTTCCGAGCGGGCCCCCCTTCTCAGCTGTGATCTTCCAGAACCTCTGCTGAGGGAAGGCTGTGTTACGTCACTAGTGCACATCGTCCCTCAAGGGAAGCCCCAGGCCGCCAGGCCGTGCAGGGGCGCTCTCAGCCTGATGCAAAGATGAGCCTATAATTCTTGACTGGTGTAAGTTCTGAATGAAAGGCAGGTAGTAGAGCTGGGCCTCACCCCTTTCCTCTTAGAGTAGATAGATGCCTTAGGGGGAGGTCATTAGCATCTCAATGGTCTCTCTCTGCCTGTGCTATACCCTTGTCTGGGTCACAGAACTGGGAACTGAAAATGGCCGAGGCTTTCTCCACTGAGTCGAAAAAGGAACAGAGGTCGTCTGAGGTGACCCTCCGGCCCTCCAAGGTCAGTCGTCACCCAAAGCCTCTGTCTACTTGTTGGGGATTCGTACCTCGTAGTGAGCAGATCACACTTGCTAATTAAAACCCCAGTTGAATCTCAGCTGAGCTATATTTGCTTGCTGGGAGAAAGCTTCTCTCTGGCACCATGAGGCTTTGTAGCTCGGGCTGTGGGGGAGGGGTCTCCTGATTTGGATCCGCAGTTCTTACTTACAGATTTTATGCTGTGATCCCGGGAATTCCTCCCAATTTAGGTTAGTGTATGATGAGTGGACGGTCACGTTTGTCACCTGCAGTTATTCTAGATTATTTACTAGTTGTTTCTGGGTTTTTTTTTTCAGTTGTTCCAGGAGGACTACTTAGCTTCCACTCCTCTCTATGCCACCATCTCCCGATTTGGATCCGCAGTTCTTACTTACAGATTTTATGCTGTGATCTCGGGCATTCCTCCCAATTCAGGTTAGTGTATGATGAGTGGACGGTCACGTTTGTCACCTGCAGTTATTCTAGATTATTTACTAGTTGTTTCTGGTTTTTTTTTTCAGTTGTTCCAGGAGGACTACTTAGCTTCCACTCCTCTCTATGCCACCATCTTGGATCTCCAATAGATTCTTGAGAGGGTGTCAAGTCCACTCCATGGGGAAATGGGCTCTTCAACAAGTAATATTGGGAAAACTCGATATCCACATGCAAAGGAATGAAAGTGGATCCCTATACTTCACCATATACAAAAATTAACTCAAGATCAATAAAAGAACTAAATATACGAACCCAAAGTATAAAATCTCTAGAAGAAAACAATGGGAGGCATCCTGAGGACCTTGTGTTAGGCAATGATTTATTAGAGTTTACACCCAAATCATAAGCAACTTAAGAAAAAGTAGATAAATGGCACTTCATTAAAGTTAAAGTTTTTTGTGCATCAAAGGACTTCATCATAATATAAAAAGATAACCTACAGAATGGGAGAAAATATTTGGAAACCACATATCCCATCCATACGGTTTAATTACAGAATATATAAAGAAACCCCTCAACTCAACAATCAAAAAGACCAAAAAACTCAATTAAAAAATGGGCAAAAAACCTGAATAGACATTTCTTCAAAGCAAAAATACAAATGGCCAATAAGCACATGACAAGTTGCTCAGCATCGTTACCCATTAAGGAAATGCAAATCAAAACCACAATGAGATACCATTTCGTGTCCATTAGAACAACTACTATTAAAAAAAATGGAAGATAACAAGTATGGAAGAGATATGCAGATAAACAGGAACACTCGTCTTCATAGTTGGTGTTAATATAAAATGGTGCAGCTGCTGTGGAATATAGTTTGGTGGTTCCTCAGAAAGTTAAGTATAAAATTACCATATGACCTAGAAATCCCCATTCTAGGTATAAACCCACAAGAACTGAAAGCAGGGACTCTAACAGATATTTGCACACTGATGTTCATAGTTGCATTTCTCACAATTGTCAAATGATGGAAGCAACCCAAGTGACCATCAACAGTAAAACGGTTAAACAAAAGGTAATATATACATACCATGGAATATTATTCAGCCATAAAAAGGAATGGAATTCTGATAAATGGGACAACTTGGATGAATCTTGAAGACATCACACTGAGGAAATAAGCCAGATGCAAAAGAACAAATATCGTATGATCTCACTAATAGGGAATAATTAGAATAAGTAAATTCATAAGAGTAAAAAACTAGAACTCAGGTTTCCAAGGACCAGGGTCAGGGTCCTCATGGGAACAGAAAGTAGAGGGACTTATTTGATGTGCCTTTCTGACAGCCGTTTCCCATCTCCTGATTTATATGGTAACTGCCTATGCTAATCCCACAAAAACAATGCACACTGGTTTTAGTCAAAAAAGGCAGAATAATCTGGATTTATTCATCAAAGAACCCTGCTCTACGAAGACATGTCTGTTTCTTAGAACACAATATTCTACTGTCTTTCCCAAAGTCACAAAGAACTGCAAGGCTAGAGACCAACATCCCATAGCCTCCTAATCCATGCTAGAGCTGATATTGTTAAAAAAAAAAATTAAAAGCCAGAATCCCAGGGGCTTACTAATTAACAAATCCCTAGGTATATGTTCAGATAATCCATAGAAAACAAAAAGCGGTATGCTTTTCCAACATGTACAAAACAGAAGCAGAAAGAAAGTGAATTAATCAGGTAACCACAAAGATTAAAAGTAGGTATCTGGGGGAAGATGGAGGGATAGGGAGCTCCAGGACTCAGTCCTTTTACCATAACAACTATTAAACAGACAGGAACAGTCTGAAACAACTATTTTCAAACTCCAGGGGCCAGAAAAACAATGTACAGCATCCAGGGAAGAGCAGTAAGAAGAGGCTGATAAATTACGGTAAAGAACTGTAAATTGCTCTCTCCACACGGCAGCTACTAGTGCCCATTCCCCTCTCACTTGGCAAGCTGCCATGAGGTCCAGTCCCTGGTTAGGTATTGGTGACAGAAAGGGATGTAAAAATCCTCTTCCCCAAGAACAGGGGTGGGCATGGCTGGGACCTGATCATGACTTTTGATTAGGGAATTCAGATCTCTGGGTCTCGGCTCTGAGGGCAGCTACTGTTTCAACCCATCCCTGACAAAGGTGGTGGCAGCCATTGGTTCAACTCTCCCCAGACAGGGGCAGAGGTGGTAGAGATTTAAAGACTCCTTAGGGCTGCGGGGAACAGTTAGCTGAAGGGCTGCATTGCTGGGCGGGCCAGGAAAGCTCAGCTTTGGGGAGCCTTCAGAGAAGCTTTTGGCACCCTTCCTGAGCCCCTCCCCAGAGTACTCTGGAGCCAGTCTGCCCCCTTCCTGGTCCCTGACCCTGTTTGGGCTGGGAAAGACTGAATTTGCAAAGTTCTCTCCAGTGTGCACTCCTCCTAGAACTTACCCTCAAGGCAAAAGCAGTGTCAGAGAACAAAAGGAACATAAAAATTACAGAGATGGAGAGTCTGGGACAAAGGCCTGCAGGTTTCAAATGGCCAGGAGAGGGGGGTCTGTCTCCTGGGAAACAGTGGGGCCAGCCAAACTCCTGTAAATAGGATGTTTGGGTTTGCTAAAGCTGCTGGAATGCAATATACCAGAAATGGATTGGGTTTTACAACAGGGATTTATTCACTTACAATTTACAGTTCTCAGGCAGTGAAAATTTCCAAATTAAAGCATCAAGAGGAAGACACATTCTCTAAAGAAAGGCTGCTGGCCTCCGGGGTTCCTCTGTCAGGCACACAGCCAGTGTATGCTGGTCCTTAGCTCCCGGGTTCTGTTGCTTTCACACTCCTGATTCCAGTAGCCTGCTACCTGAGCCTCTGTGGGTTCTCTCTTAGCATCTCTAGGGCTTTTCTCTCTAAAACTCGCTCTCTTTTTCTGTCCTTTATCGTCTCATAAAGGAGTAAGACCTACTTTGAATGGGGAGGGTCATATCTCAACGGAAATAACCTAACCAAAAGGTCTCCCCACAATAGGTCTACACCCACAGGAATGGATTAAAAGAACATGGCACTTCCTGGGGTATACAACAGCTTCAAATCAGCACACAGGGGAACTCCAAAACAACTCAACAAGCAAAGCCCAGGACAAGATAGAGGTCCAGAAACACAGGGAAAACCCTGCACACAGCATTCACCTGGGGCAGACCTTCCTGATAGGAGGGCTGAAGCTCAAGAGAAAACTCTGTCTAATCACCAGCTGGTTACAAAACCAAGAAACAGACATCCCAGGGAATAAATCCCAGAGCTAACATTTTAAAATATTAAAATATACAGTGTACAAAACATGAGTACAAGACAAAGAAAAAAGAAATGATGGTCCATCCAAAGAAAGAGGATAAAATGACAGAAAACACCAATGAAGAAGGCAAGATTGTGAACATATAAACAAAGCCTTTAGGAAAAAATGATCTTAAAAATGCTCAAGGAAATGAAGGAAAGTGCAGAAAAAGAACAAAAGGATATCAGGAAAACAATGAATGAACAATATTTGAGAGTCTAAGTAAAAAGATAGCAACTTTAAAAAGAAACCAGAGGCGGGGCAAGATGGCAGACTGGTGAGCTGTATGTTTTAGTTACTCCTCCAGGAAAGTAGGTAAAAAGCCAGGAACTGCGAGGACTGGACACCACAGAGCAATCTGTCTTTGGGCATACTTCATACAACACTCATGAAAACGTGGAACTGCTGAGATCAGCGAAATCTGTAAGTTTTTGCGGCCAGGGGACCCGCGCCCCTCCCTGCCAGGCTCAGTCCCGGGGGAGGAGGGGCTGTCAGCTCCGGGAAGGAGAAGGGAGAATTGCAGTGGCTGCTCTTATCGGAAACTCATTCTACTGATTCAAACTCCAACCATAGATAGACTGAGACCAGACACCAGAGACTCTGAGAGCAGCCAGCCCAGCAGAGAGGAGACAGGCATAAAAAAAAAACAACACGAAAAACTCCAAAATAAAAGCAGAGGATTTTTGGAGTTCTGGTGAACACAGAAAGGGGAAGGGCGGAGCTCAGGCCTTGAGGCGCATATGCAAATCCCGAAGCAAAGCTGATCTCTCTGCCCTGTGCACCTTTCCTTAATGGCCCTGGTTGCTTTGTCTATTAGCATTTCAATAACCCATTAGATCTCTGAGGAGGGCCGTTTTTTTTTTTTTTTTTTAAATCCTTTTTGCTTTTTCTAAAACAATTACTCTAAGAAGCTCAATACAGAAAGCTTCAAAGAATTGAAATTTGGGCACGTCAAGTCAAGAGCAGAACTAAGAGAGCTCTGAGACAAAAGGCAATAATCCAGTGGCTGAGAAAATTCACTAAACAACACAACTTCCCAAGAAAAGGGGGGTGTCCGCTCACAGCCACCATCCTGGTGGACAGGAAACACTCCTGCCCATCGCCAGCCCCATAGCCCAGAGCTGCCCCAGACAACCCAGTGTGACGGAAGTGCTTCAAATAACAGGCACACACCACAAAACTGGGCGTGGACATTAGCCTTCCCTGCAACCTCAGCTGAATGTCCCAGAGCTGGGAAGGGGGAGCAGTGTGAATTAACAGAGCCCCATTCAGCCATCATTTGAGCAGACTGGGAGCCTCCCAACACAGCCCAGCAGCCCAGAACTGCCCTGGGGGGACGGCACTCACCTGTGACATAGCACAGTCATCCCTCAACAGAGGACCCAGGGTGCACAGCCTGGAAGAGGGGCCCACTTGCAAGTCTCAGGAGCCATACGCCAATACCAAAGACTTGTGCGTCAGTGGCAGAGACAAACTGTGGCAGAACTGAACTGAAGGATTGACTATTGCAGCAGCTTTAAAACTCTAGGATCATCAGGGAGATTTGATTGTTAGGGCCACCCCCCCTCCCCGACTGCCCAGAAACACGCCCCACATACAGGGCAGGCAACACCAACTACACACGCAAGCTTGGTACACCAATTGGGCCCCACAAGACTCACTCCCCTACTCACCAAAAAGGCTAAGCAGGGGAGATCTGGCTTGTGGAGAACAGGTGGCTCGTGGACGCCACCTGCTGGTTAGTTAGAGAAAGTGTACTCCACGAAGCTGTAGATCTGATAAATTAGAGATAAGGACTTCAACTGGTCTACAAACCCTAAAAGAACCCTATCAAGTTCAGCAAATGCCACGAGGCCAAAAACAACA